>NW_021163400.1:0-80933 GCF_004324835.1 Dendronephthya gigantea
ACTTGTCATACAATGCGTTCCCTTACAAAAATGTTCTATAGAATATTCCATTAAAATTTTTTACTGAATATCCTATAGAATATTCTAAGGGATTTTGGAACCTATTTTATGCAACGTTCTACAAAACGTTCTATAGCACCTTTAATAGAATATTCTATAACATATGTCATGTTTTATAGAATACTCAATAGAATATCCTTCAGAACATTCATTAGAATGTTCTATAGAATACTGGTATTCTATGGAACATTCTAACACATATTCTATGACATCCTATATGAAATGTTCCATAAAATATTTTCAATCTATGGAATATTCCATTAATGATCCTATTGAATATGTGACAAAATGTTCCATAGAATATGTATTCTATAGTATATTTTATAGGATAATCTATTAAATATGCTATTGGATGATAAATGGTATATTCAACATTCGTCCATGTTTCGACTTTGAAATATATCACTTTATAACAACATAATCAAAACTTCTTTCTGCCAAGAGTGAGACATACAAACAAATAAAATATTCCGAAATATATGTAACAAATTTATTTACTTAAAGTTCAATTGATGCAAAGATTTAATGAAAATGCCTTGCTTAAATTACATATAAATAAATCTAGAGATTAAAGAAATTGAAATACATATATTATACAACAAAGAATAAAAAACAAGTCCTATAAGTGTCCATATAACTTTAATCTGCATGTAGAACTCTAGTTCTGGTAATTAAGTCTGTCAAATAACCATTTTGTTTCGTGGATAAAACAACTGCAGCCGGTTGTTTGAAGGCTGTTTAGCTTAAATTGTAGTTAAGTAAAATTATATACATTTCACACATTTTGAGGAGGATTCAATTGAAATATTATGCACTAAGTAATTGAAAACAATATGGTGTCACTGAAATTGAAATATTTTAGCTTGGTTTTTTTATGAATGTATAAATTTATTCAATATTTTCTAGATAAAATTATTACCATACTGCAGTTTTCCCACCAAATAAAATGACTGTGCAAGAAAATAGCAAAAATAAACTAGGCTATTATACTAAATATATTTACATGTACAGAACATGTAAATAGTAGAAAATGGAATGTCATATAGTTACTGATGTCCAGATGCTTTCAACTTGCTTTTCTCAACTTGCACAATATTATTAATCTTTGGTGCCATAACTTGTCATATGTCTGCCTCTTTTCCCTCAAACCTTTTTGCACTATACTTTAGACACAGCTAGAAAAGGTAAAACTCATCAATAACTGAACCAAGATATGTATATAAGATATATTAACTTAGACCAGACATAATTACTAACAATTATACTGCTTACCATATATACTCTTAACTTTCTCTCTCTGGTTTTGCATCCTTTTCTTTGAATTAAGCTAGGCATTTGAAGCCTTTCCAGTGATGGAATGAGAGCAAAGTTGTTCTTGCATCCACGGCACTGCATAAACAAAACCTTTCACATTTAATATTGCTTTAATAGAGCTCCATTTTGACCTTTGGTTAGTGTGATACTTGGACAAAAGGAAATCTGTAAATTTTAACAGTAAACACACAATTAAACACTTGAGACCTAGCTTATATTTAATTCAATTTTAATGATATATAAAATTTATCTAGAGCTAGTGCAAATGTCTTGACAGAAATAATTTTTAGTTGGAATGGCTCTATTTATGGTGGTATAAATAAAAGGTGTAAATAAAATGTTCAAATAAAAAGTTTAATCTAAAGGTGAATAAAAATTTATGAGATTAATTATAATGGTATACAGAACATATGTTGCCTATACAAACATATAGCATTTATAGCATATACAAAACAAACTCACCACTGAATTCCAATACTTTAGATACACATGTTGTTGTAGATGGGTCAATGAACTTTTGATTATTTTTTTAACTTTAGAAATTTCTCATTGCCATGGCCTTTCTTTCTCACGATCCTATTCACCTTTCACGCATTTACAAAATTATCCATATCTTCTGATTCTTCTCGCATACTAAAGCGCGTTTCACCACCCTCCTATGATTCCTCTTTGACAAATTCAAAGAATGCGTATTTTATGTTAAAATACGAAAGAAAAACGCACTAAATTCTACCAGTATCAGTTATAAAACGTTGAAACAACGGATGACAAACTACAGACAAATACGCGCTCAAAATTTGAAAATAATGCGTGGCGGTTAAACAAGTCCCACATAACCTTGCGGCCTTGTTTGGGCAAAACGCCCGCCATCTAACCTGCGAACGGGCATATTATGAAACAGATATGACTCATATGAGATATGTCATATGTGTGAAATATTCGTGAATTGTCTTTACAAAACTAATGATTTCTGCTGAGAATTTTAACTTTAAGACTTTAAAAGTATGTCGAGAGAACCTTACAAAAAATGCGAATATAATTCTCGACTAATGAATAGTGTAGTAAAAATGTTATATTTTAAATTGCATAAAGGTCTCATTCTGTATAACATATATTCTATAGAATATTGTGTACAGCATAATCTATAGAATATATTATTGGATATTTAATGTGAATGTGCAATAGAATATTCTATAGCATCTCTAAATTCTATAGAATATTGTGTACAGCATGTTCTATAGAATATATTTTACTGTGAATGTGCAATAGAATATTCTATAGCATCTCTAAATTCTATAGAATATGGCAATGGAATATGCTATAGGATAAGAAGTCCTATAGAATATTCTATGGGATTTAGAATATGTTATAGCATATTCTATAGGATTCTATAGAACATTTTCGTAAGGGTTTGGATGCCCGTCATGCTCATTATTCACATGCCTCATAAATGACAACCATTTTGCCTCTATGAGAGATGAAAACCCAGCTTTGGTAGATGTAGCACACCAGTATAAATGATTCTTGATGGATTTAGCCCATTCTGCTAATATTTCACAACCCTTCTCCTTGCTAGCTTTTAAAACCTTCTTCACCGTAGACTTTGCCTGGTGCCATATGTCGTAGTAATGAGTGGTATCTCTCTGCATGGTTCTCATCCACTTACCTATACCACGATGACGATCGGATACAAATGTGTTAATTGGAAGGTTTTCCTTGCCTTTTATTGCGTCAAACGAGCGTTTGGCCCCCTCTAACTCCATTTTATTGCTGCTTCCAACCTCGTTAGCCTATAACCAATTTTGGTGTTTGCGTGGTTAAAACAGTCATAATATAAAGAACTGCAAAAGCCATATTTAGATAAAAACAATACCTGAAGTAGTTCGAAATGTACCAGTTTAGTTAAATTACAATTCAACATGGTATAACATCCATATTTCGCACTGTGTCCCATGCTATCAAATCTACCGTCTCCAGCCCAAACACTGTCTTTTATCTCTTTTAACTGGCTTATTAAAATACCTCGAGATTTTTCCCAATACTGTAGTATCAATGGAAAGATAAATTTTCTTTGATGATAGAAAAAGGTTCTCGCGCAGTATATTTAAAGTCCTAAGTGCCTGAAGAGTAGAAGAACTTTGCTAACAGAGGATCCGGACATGAGAATTGCGAAGCTCAGCAGAATATTGCCAGCAGGATGTTTTCCTAACACTAACGGTTGGCTTCTCCACGTGTAAGATCCTTTACATGCTTTACATCTTTGTTCCACTATTGCCATTGTTCCACGAACTTTTATGTCAACACTTGGCGATTCGGTCTTGCAGTGAAAGCAGAACAATGAAAACAGTGAAACCAACATACTGTAAAAAACTATAAACTTTGGCTCTGTATCCGCTAATCTAAAAAACAACAGTAGTAATATGTCGAAATAATATTTCCGTATTTTTCAAAGTATTTTATGAATTATTCACTGATGCTGCGTGTATATAAAATCTACCTTGCATCTTGTGATGTGCCCTCTCGTACTTCCTCTCCATCGTCTTCGAGCTCATCATCAGCTGACGAGTCTGTTTCTTCATCCTCCATATTGGCATTCCAATCTGGATCTCTAAAATTATCGATCAATTCACCTTCAGAGCTGTTTGCCAGTGATCTATCTTCATCATCCAAAGCCTCATCCAAGATGCCTATATCTTCACCAGTTTTGTTTTCGTCGGAATTGTAGTTACTTCTACTCTCGTCTTCAGACGAACTGGAGGACATCTCTTGTCGCAAAGATTCAACGATCTTAGAAAAAGATAACAAAATATTTATAGTAGCTCATTCTAAAGAACTCACTTCAACAAGCCCTAAAATAATCATGTGAGACTGTAGTATCACAGTAATCATGTAACTTAGAACCAACCTTTTTGAGGTTTTTACTCTCCTTCCTTAATGCTGTTATTTGCCGCTTTCTCTTTAAAAGGCGATGTTTTTGCACAGACGTACTCTCTGAAGGTTCTCTAGTTTTTCTTTTTCCAGATCACATTTGGTGCACCGAAGCAATTCCTGATCTTCGGATATAAAACTCTCTTCATTTGGATTGTCAGAAAGAATCGGACTTTCGCATGCTGTCTCTTGTGTAGGCATTTCATCTAATTCAATTTTATCTGCTTCATCTTCATCTGAAGTTGTGTGCTCTTCCTCGTCTTGGTTGGAATCACCCGATAGCGGTGATAACTGGTGCCGTATTATCTGTTGATAAAAAAGAGATTGATATAACAAATAATATTCAACACGCAAAAAAATATTCAAATATTTTTTGTCAAGTTGTTTGAATAAAAGACTCACCCTTCTTTTAGCACGTGAAGTAGTTGGCATTTCATCCAGGATGACAGTATCTTTAGTTGGAACAGACCCTGGTGTTAGATATCTAGCTATTGGTTTGAGTTCGTCAGGCACCCCAACATGATACCTTGTTGCGAAGCAAGATTTCTCGAAATGCGTGGAACATATAACTGACGATTTGCTTGGAACAAAATTTGGCCGATGTCTTCGCACGAATTTTATCCAGTTTTTCCGCTGTTCCTCTTTCTCGGGAAACTTGTGCATTGATATCCCTTCAACGTGATAGGTATTTGTGCAACTGCGCAATCCAGGACCTCCACAAACACAGTATTTACCCCTTTTCGGCCTTTTTTATGCTTGAAGCCATTGCTGGATCGCGTTCGATGGAAAATGAATAATGATTGTTGCTGCGCAGTTTTTATAGAGGGCTTTTGCGTGAATGCGCAGATGTGATGGCAGTGGAAATGCGACAGTGGAAATCCGCCCTCAGGATTTGCGCACACCACTTTGGTTTTTGTGGTTATATATCTACCCAGTAACAACTAATATTCTAGTATAAGTGCGTATACCCATACTGACGCAGCAACCGCAATTAGTGACTAAGGAATAAATTGCGCGTAAACAGGATACCGATACAGCGCATCTAATCACCACAAATAGACGAAAACAGCTAGGACATGTCAAAATACTGAAACGTCAGGCAAACGGGGATGTCTATAAATCTACCTAAGTTTACAGAATAACATATTATACAAAGTTTGCTAAATCAACGAAATGAAGTCCGTGCGTCCGCTAAGCCAATATTAATTACACGGAATATAAATATAAAAACTGTCCCTGTAGATACCTACGAAAATGTCTACAGTTTAAATGTTCAAAGCTACATTCGGCCGCTTATATAGGTGATTAAAAAGTAAAAATTGATGTATTTTGATATGATGGTCTTCACTTGACCAATACACTGCATCTAAAAGACGCATATTTCTTTGGGAGCTCATCAAAGTGCAAAAATATTGCGATTTTACGTGGTAGACGCTCCAATGTTTATAGTATTTCTAAATAGGAAGAGCGCACTGTGTCACACTGCATACGTCATCACGACCTTTTGGCCGCGTGAGGAATTTCAACAGTTTTTATTTTCATAGCCCAACTTTGAACCTAAATTTTTCTTACTTCTAGTCCGAATTTGTCGACAATTTTGGTATCTTTATGATCGGGAAAGAACAAATTTTCAGAAAATATAAAAAACCCAAAAGCGAAATTTTCATTGCATATACACTTTAAAGGAATGCTTTCTACTTCTTCGTCAACAACGTTATACAATGGACCCCAACGATAACCTTGAAAAATATATCATCTTAAAAAAAAATTCTTCTTTTGCTGTATGTGATGTATTGGACTGAATAATAGGAATACCTGACGAGAAGTGTAATTGTTTGTGTGTTATATAAGATCCCATACGTCAGGAGGAGAATGAAATGAGGGTTCGTATTTACGGCAATCATAGCAGTGCGAGATTTTCATCAGGAAAATTTTGACCATAATTTTCGCTCAATCATCTATGAAAAAGCGTACAGTACCGTCTCTTCGTTGAGGTCGTTTTTACACAAACATCTCCATTTCCACCGCCTCTAACCCCGTGTAGCTAACCAGCCAATAATATGTTCCTAGATTGAGTGAAATACAAACATTCAGAACAAGAAATATTTTATATAGCTTCATACAAAATCTGCTTTTTTAAACTACCTGTCGGGAGACGAGTAATTTCTCAGCTGACCGCTTGTGTATTCCAGCCCGAACAACTGAGGATGGTCTCGATAGCTAATTATTGAAAATATCTGACAGAAAAAGAAGTTTTAAAACTATGATATACTATAATACACAAGTCTTAACCAAACGGTATATTCTGGAAAGTAACTGCAAAAATAAAACTATTTTAAGTCGGCTGGATACTTTTTTGCAATTGGACATGTTCAAAATGGAAACGTGAAATAAAAAAGATGATAAAAGCAGTAAACTTGAATCCAGGTCAGAAGACATGGAGAGTTTGGAGTGTTTGGAGTGTTTGGAGTGTTTGGAGTGTTTGGAGTGTTTGGAGTGTTTGGATTGTTTTGAGTGTTTGGAGTGTTTGGAGTGTTTGGAGTGTTTGGAGTGTTTGGAGAGTTTGGAGTGTTTGGAGTGTTTGGAGTGTTTGGAGTGTTTTTTTCTTTTAAGGTCTGAGATGAACAATTACTGGAACTGACATGGAATGTCGCATGACTTACTGAGCTAAGGGGATGAAGGCTGACGATGTTGAACATATATTATAGTAATAATAGTTTATAGTTTATTATATATTATAGTAATAGAGTTGATGTTCGCGGGCATAAATGTGTTTTTGGCCCTCCTCGCGGAACACATTGTAACCCTCGCTACGCTCGGGCTAAAATGAGTTCGAAGTCGGGCCAAAAACACATTTATGACCGCGAACATCAACTCTATTGTTATATTATTATCATTATAACATACACATGAGTATATACAAAATTAGTAAAATACAATAATTAGTAAATACAATAATTAGTAAATACAAAATTAGTAAAATACAATAATTAGTAAATAGATTTGAATAAATATAGTTCACCTGGTGCAAGGCACTTTTTAATGATAACTCCAAGCTTATACTTTTTGGATAATTTAATACATTCTATAGGGTTTAATGATCAATATAGGGATAAGTATCATAAAATTGTTTGGCTGTTGGGGTTTATAAACTATCAAAACTACAAAATTATATCCTGTCAAAATTTCGAATTTCTAAAATAATGCCGGGTTTATGGTCATTTGAATTTGCTTGCTACTTTTATAATATGCAAAAAAGTAGACTGTAGACACTGATTTTAAGTTCAAATTTATAATATTTCGAAAATATATTATGCATTATAAATTATATAACATACCTTAAATAAATTTAAAGTTTTACATGATTCAAGAACATTTTCATTTGTATACCGAACTGTTTCGCCTTTGGATTTGATTCCGTTCATTAGTCAAAGTACACTTCAAGATGTCGGGCTTCCCTTCAAAATTGTCGAGGCCAGGGATATGACGGTGCTAGTGCTGTGTCCAGCCAGGTAAAAGGTATTTCTGGGAGAATATTAGAGAAAAACCCAAAGGCGTTGCATGTTCATTACTCCAGTCATCGTTTAAACCTTATTGTTGCCAAAGCGTGTTCAATTCTTCCAGTGAAAAATATGTTGAGTCAGGCACAAAATATCGCCAGCTTTTTTATCAGTTTCCCTATCCGCTCACAGTATCTAAGTAAAAAGATGAAAGAGTTTGGTTTAACCCGTAACAAGCTCGCAAAGCCTTCCACGACACGATAGGTAGAACGAATAAGATCCCGCGATGGTTGTTTGGATGCATTCAAAGTTATCTACGAAACACTCAATTTTATGCAGTTTGGAGGATCGCAGGAAGAGCCATTTCCTAGATTAGCTAGTGACGCACAGTCTCATTTTCGCAACGTGGAGAAATTTGAATTGATGGCTGCTCTCATTATCACCCAACATGTTCTGGATCATACTTTGTCATTGACGGTCCAATTAAAGAAGAAAAAAAAATCGATATTGCGGAATCAATAAAACAGATTAATCTTTTAAAGGATGAAATGGCAAAACTACGTGCCTCTGTAGATTTATTCCACAATGAATACTACGACAAGCTGTTGGAATTAGCTAATAACCTCGACGTGGCTGAGTGTTTTCCCCGGGTATGTAAAGCTCAAACATAAAGTGATAATCATCGTACCAGTACAGCAGGTGGTTACAACAGATTAACAGTAACCATTAAGAGTCGTGCATAGGCCACGTGATAACGAAACATTCTGAGCTCATCAATGAGCAATTGTAAAGGTTTTATTGTAACTCATAGGAAAACCTAAGGATATATTTTGTAAAATCTATTATATTACGAGTGTCTTTCCCTAAGTCTACCGACCCCTGAATTCCCCACGCTATCGTCACCCTGTAATAAATAAGTAACGTTGCAAGTCCTCACCTTCAACCACAAGGATTAAATTACGTAATTCGAAGTGCAAAATTGAGATTACCGGTTTCTGAGTTTACCGGTTTATAATGCTCAGTATTTAATAATCCGTAAGACCAATTTATCATTATTATTACTTGACTTACGGATTCATTAAGTTTATCCTCGTCTTAACTCAAAAAAGTTTTCAAAGGACTTGCATCCGGAAGGGATTTACCAGGAACAGGCTAAAATTAAACAGATGTTGAGATTAATGCACGATGATGATTCGTGATCTTAAAATTGCTACCTTTTGAAACTCTTCACGAGTTAATAAGCCTTGACTGTTCCCTGTGAAAGAAAAATAGTAAATATAGTCATATTATAATATATATTTCCTCCATATTGCAAAGGTAATTTCGCTTGCCTTCAGTTTCTTCCTTGTGTAAAACAGTGTCTTTGGAATCTGGTACGACATCAATCTGAAACGATTGTAAAATGAAAAAGCTAGTCTAAATCAAAGATCTCTTTCTTTTCTGCTTCCCCTGCCAGTCATGTTAGTAGCAATGTAAGGGATGGATAGTGAATGTTCTTGCACGAAATAAATTTCATGCAAAGCGAGTTTGAAGAGAAATTCTTACCATAAAAGCGCTTGGTCCATATCTCGGACTACGACTCAAATATAGAGTTCGTTGAACAAATGCCGAACCAAGATTCAACTTTTGACCGGAATCTTGTAATAAAATCGACGAGGGTGAAGATCTGCCGTGTTCTGTATGCAGCATCTTTTGTTCTGCGCTGTCTAAAATGCAGGCAGATAATTTGTTCATTTCGTAAATGCGCCAACAATGGCCGATCTGTTTTAACATTACAAACCTGACTCCTTGAGTTCGGTTTTCTTCATTTCAACATCATCCCGGGTATCTTCAATATTAGTTTCCTCATCTTCTCTACACGATGCAAGGCGATCTTTGACAAGATCTACAATCAATGTACGCTGTCTGTGCTCTTGCTAAGAAGTTCTGTTGTAGTTTCAAGGCGTTGTCTGGCTCCTTCTTAATGAGTTCGGCCGATAAATCATCTGAAATACAACAATATCAATTTGACATTCCGCCAACGGAATGCCCAACCGAAACATTGAACAGGTTTGACCCATCGTTGACAAGTTGTGGGCGAAAACATTCAGAGCACAATTTGACTGAGAAAATAAATGGGCTTACCAAAGAGTTGTTTTGGAATTAAACTTTCATAAATCTCAGTCTTTCCCACCGCTGGTCGTCACAAGATGTTTGAGTCACGAGATTTCTGTACTGAGCATACGGTACCAGTGGCCTTTAAATTGCGGGTAAGAAGGTCAGATGCTTTGGTATCGAATTTTGTGTTTGGCACCTGGCTAGAATCATCTGCACGAGTTTTGCTATCAATGACAAATACGTTCCTAAGAGCTTTCACTAGAAGAATATTAAAACTTGGTCGCTCTGGCAAATATATCTATTGAAAATTCAGCAAGCAATCCCCCTGGCAATAGAATGACATGTGGACTTACTTTCGTAATAAATGGCACGAATTGTTTTCTTAACAATAGCGGACAGTTGACAAACCAGGATGAAATGACATTATCAGCAAGAGCTACAGTGTATTGAGAGTATCTAAGGTGAAACATATCAGTTCGTTTATATTTTATTCATTTTGACAAAACCAATAATAAAAAGTTTCAGATGTTATCGCGTTGAGCCAACTTCGATGATTCTGTGTAAGGCAAACATATTCCAAAGACTTGTTTCAACTGGATCGCTGTGAAGTTTTTGTACAAAGCACAAAGCTGTTACAATGCGATTTAAACGATTTATAAGAATGCTACCAACTTTTTGCCGAATACGATTGTGTGTTTACACAACCTAGCTCTCTTTAGGGGGTACATTGATATTTTGTAACAGATTTCATAATTTACGTAACTTCAAGAAACATACCAGAGGGAAATTCTAGCAGTGGTATGGCAACTTGAGACGTTGGCGAAAGTTTAGTAAACTTTTCCAGATATTGTGGGAGCAGTCTAAGGACAGAAAATTTAGTAATTATTACTTAAAAAATCATATATTTGTGAAGGAGTATCTGGCATCACAAGAGACGTTACGTTTAGGCTGAGTTTATTGAAAAACGTTTCTGTAAATTCACTGAGCACATTATCAAGGCACGATTTCAAATATCTCCAAATAAATAAACTTCTAAAACGCTGCAACTACTTAAATCAACTTCATTCTTACAAAGTGCTAATGGACATAAAAAAACGTCTCAAATTCCAGACTATTTTAAGTAGCCATACCTTGCCATAACTGAAGGCATTTCTAACATACATATGGTGAGACAAGATACGCTTAACGTCGCGAAATGAGCAACCAAGTACGCATTAGACAACACTAGACGAAATATACAACAACGTTTAAGCAAGAACAGACAACCGCTGAAAATAAAGTCACGCAGATTCTTACCTGTTCATCTTGACCAATAAAAATGTGGTACGTACACAGCTCCGTTAATACCTGCACGTGTTACAATAAAATATCCAATTAAATCATTAGTATGGTATGATATAATTATGGTATAAATTGGCTATGGTATGGTGTGATATAATTATGGTATGATATGCATGGTATGGTATGGTATGATTTCGTTATGGTATGGTATGGTGTGATATTATTATGGTAAGATATGGTTATCGTATGGTATGATTTAGTTATGTTAGTTATGGTATGATATGATTTATATGATATGATTATATGATATGATTATATGATATGATTATATGATATGATTATATTATGATATGGTATGGTTATGGTATGGTATGGTTTTGGTATATTTATGGTAAGATATTATGATATATGCAAAAAACTGATTGATAAGAACCGTACTGGAAAAATTCTAGCGTACAAATGAGGTCGGCGCATATCATTAGGAACACGAAATGATCCAGGAAGAAAATCGTAATTTGAAACCTGAATGCAAAGTAAAATTTTTAGTTCATGATTTTGGTGTGAAAGTACACAACTTCACTTCCCTTCCCATTTTAGAGAAGACTGTAGATATTGAACGTAAATATTGCTTTCCAGAAAGTATCAAGTTTTTATTTTGCAGTGCCTCTGGAAAGTTCCTCAGAACAACATCCAACACCTCCCATTCCAATTTCTAGAAAATGAAGAAAGTTGAACTTCAATCGAAACTTAATGCCAGATGATACATTATGATAGAAAAGTTTACCTGTTGTAAGCACACAAGAATAACATTCATCGCCTCGCTTGTCTTATCTTCTGCAGAACTAAAACAAAAATGAGAATGTATTACGCAAACAAGAAAAGGAATTTTGGAAGCAGAATACCTGACATACGTGGCACTATCGTCATTAACCAACCTTTTCTTTCTGAACAAACAAAATACGAAGTGAATTAAACTTTTCTACTTTTGTCTTGCACAAGGCCTAGACGTTGTCAGCTCGCAGACTGAGGAAACATTGAAGAATCTTTAAGAAAACACAATGTGAGACATCATAGAAAAATCGCGAGAATAAAATTGAATTTGCCTTACCGAAAGCCGTATTTCCGATGCACTATACGTCCGATAGCCATTGTCATAATGAGTTTTTATGTGGTACACTAATATATTGAATACTCGTTCGGCTCGTTCTTGAGGTTTACGAAACAATTTCATCTGCAAAAATAGAATGAAATTACTGAAAGAGAAGCAAGTGTTGCATTAAATTACACTTATTTTTGTTCACGAAAATAACTTCATCACAATGAACGAATATGTGTGGACAATCTTTGCATGTCCTTCATTACCTTGAACAAGCGTACTAATCCTAATACAGCCTCCTTGATGTCTTTCTACGCTGTTTCATCCTGAGGCTGCAGCAACAAAGACAAATTAAAGTGATTAGATGTAATTTTATGTCTGTAGATGTTCCTACATATACCTTGCAGTCTCTATAATTACCTTACATGTTCTTTACATGTCGCCATTGCAATGGCATAATCCTCAACAACTCCACCAAGTCCACCTTCGTCAATCAAGCCATTTTCAATATTGTAGTAAATCACATCTGTAAGTCAAAAGCAATTGCTTGTCAATACAAAACAACTTTATACTGAAATATGTAAAGTAGAATGGATATTAGAATAAAAACAAATTAAAAAAAAAATGTTCGTGATATTTGTAGCAATACAATCGACTTGCAAACTTCAACAAATGTTTTAATTCCCATCGACAACTCTGGTGACGGGTTGCAAATTTTAAGGTTGGGAAGGTTTGACTTGGCTTTCTTTGATAATTTTCCACTTGGTGAGTTTTTCTCTCCAAATGTTGCACTTTCTCTTCATGTCATAGATGTTTCAAAATATAAAGTGATTTTTTTTTATAGAGATGAATGAAAGAGTGCAATGGAATAATGGTTTTCAGTCGAGGCCTAAAGAGAAGTCTTTCAGCACTTTTTGTAAATAGTATAGCTAGTAATTTTCAATAAGTGACCGTAAGTAAGAACGGGTTCAAACGGCTCACTCCTTTCACTTACTTGCGAATGCCACTACAGAGAGAAAGATACATAAATATATGCGAGTGAATAATACTGATTATTACTGAAAATGAAAAAAATGAGGAATGATCTAGCAACGGCTTCAGCCAGTGCTTCTTCTCTCAGCAATAAAAAACTCCATAATTCGAAACTCGCTAAAGTGCAAAATTAATGTTTTGAAGTTTTCTGAGCGTCAATTAGTAATACCAGCAAAGTGGTGTTAAAGGTTTTGAGGTATACGATACTTCATCAAATTTAGATTAAAATTTAAATTACAAATAATGTATCCTACGTTTAATTTGTGCTATCGGAAACTGCAGTAGAACGAGATTGAAGCTATAAACACAAATTGAAAATACCAGTTACGGATTTTTGTTAAGCGTTGCAAAGTATTCTACAAACATCGTGCTTATAAAATGTCTCAATATTTTGAACCATGTTTCATGGTATTTGTTTTCAAGAAATAATAGATGGACAGAAGAAACAAAAATGAGGCTCACATCAAATCTCATAGTTGGAGAAAGAATAAAATTAGACCTCTAGATGTCACCCAACCAGGTTGATCTTTTTTGTTATTTTCGGAATAATTTTATTCATAAAAATTTTATCATGTTCGCTCTCTGTTGTCATTTCCTACCATCTGTTGAGACCTCTGTGCCGCTAGGCAAGCTACAGGGAAAGAGCACTGGCTTCCACTGTGATATCTTATCTGTGAAGTCTTATCAATGCCCGTTTCGTTGAAGAAACGATGAACCAAGATTCAACTTCGCGTCATAAAATCTTTGAAACATCAGCCCGACTTTCTTCATATTTCAACTGAAGGCATTTCCGTGAAGTACTTTAGATAAAAAAGTCATTTATATCCGGATTGGGTTCCTCCTCCAGGGCAAGAGTCGTACCTACATTGTTCCGGTACCGCATGAGAAACTCTAGCTCGAATCCTCTTGATCTGACGTATTCTTTGTAACCAATTACAGCCTAGGTATCTGTAGTTTTCTTCTGATTTTGGTGAATAACTGACGCAATCTTAAAAAGAAAAACATTCGTATACCGTCAATATCACATCCGGACATTTAAATTACCCTAAGTTACTGACCATATTTATTTAACATGCATTGCAATATGACGAACCAACTTCGACAGGTTTTTATCGGAAATAACTCTAGGGCCATAATTTGTATTGTTTAGAATATCCCTGAGTTCATCTTTAACGTTCAAACACACGATATTACTGTCGTTATCAATGGAAATGTCAAATACGTTCCTAAGAGCTTTCACTAGAAGAATATTAAAACTTGGTCGCTCTTGCAAATATATTTTGTTGTTTAAGCATGAATACGCTGGGCAGACAGTGTATGCCAATTTAAACAATGATACTGAAAGAATTTTCCTTACCTGACTAATTGAGGCCTCGTTTTTGTTTCTCTTAAGCTCAACTTTTAAAACCTCAGGCTCCGTGCCCTTCTGCAGTGAATCATCTCACACAAACACTTTTCCTGCCGAACAATATGCGCATGACATGTTCGAAGTTGCCCGCTTGTTGACTGTAACCGTGATCAACACATTGCCAAGCAACCAACTTCTTGACGCTCCATTGCGCAGGAGTCGTTCAACAACTGCAGTTCTATAAAAAAACAAAATAGTCATCTTCCCTGAAACACAGTGCAGAAAAATACGAAACCAACATACAGACCTTTTTGGTTGGGTCAAATAAGAAGAAAATGTATATTTGACCATCATATCACCCACGATTTCCATCATCTCTGAACTAAGTGTGTTGCTTGAGTCTTCCTTTGATTTCTCAAGGGAGTTTGGGAGTGAATGGAATTTGGTGGGGGGATTAGTGACTAAGGGTATGGGTTTGCAGCATCTGAAGATATATCTGCGTTGTTAAGACTCTAAAGGAATACAAGGACAAATGATTGAAAACGAGCTTGCATATAAGCAAAATTATGTAACATGAAATGGACAAGTTTATGTAACAACACTGCCTAAGCTGTATAAAGTTTAAACACCACTTCTTAATATCTATTGAAAATTTAGCAAGCAATCTCCGTGGCCATAGAATGACATGTGGACTTACTTTTGTAATCAATGGCACGAATTGTTTTCTTAACAACAGTGGACAGTTGACAAACCAGGATGAAATGACATTATCAGCAAGAGTTACCGTGTATTGAGAGTATCTAAGGTGAAACATATCAGTTCGTTTATATTTTATTCAATTTCACAAAACCAATAATAAAAAGTTTGAGATGTTATCGCGTTAAACAAACCTCGATGATGCTGTGTGAGGCAAACATATTCCAATGACTTGTTTCAAATGGATCGCTGTGAAGTTTTTGTACTAATCACGAAGCTTTGACAATGCTATTTAAACGTTTTAAAAGAATGTTAGCAACTTTTCGTCGAATACGATTGAGTGTTTATACAACCTAGCTCTCCTTAGGGGGTACATTGATATTTCATAAAAGATTTCTTAATTTACGTAACTTCAAGAAACATACCAGAGAGAAATTCTAACAGTGGTATGACAACTTGAGGCGTTGGCGAAAGTTTAGTAAACTTTTCCAGATATGTTGGGAGCAGCCTAAGGACAGAAAATTTAGAAATTATTACCCAAATAATCTTGTGAAGGAGTATCTCGCATAACAAGAGACGTTACATTTAGGCTGGAGTTTATTGAAAAACATTTCTGTAAATTCACTGAGCACATTATCAAGGCACGATTTCAAATATCTCCAAAGTAATAAACTTCTAAAACGCTGCAATTACTTAAATCAACTTCATTCTTTACAAAGTGCTAATGGACATAAAAAACGTCTCAAATTCCAGACAATCTTAAGTAGCCATACCTTGCCATAACTGAAGACATTTCTAACATACATATGGTGAGACAAGATACGCTTAACGTCGTGGAATGAGCAACCAAACCAATCTCCAAAGTACGCATCAGACAAAACTAGACGAAATATACAACAACGTTTAAGCGAGAACAGACAACCGCTGAAAATAAAGTGAAGCAGGTTCTTACCTGTTCATCTTGCCCAATAAAAATGTGGTACGTACACAGCTCTGTTAATACCTGCACATGTTACAATAAAATATCCAATTAAATCATTAGTATAGTATGATATAATTATGGTATAAATTGGTTATGCTATGGTATGGTGTGATATAATTATGGTATGATATGGTTATCGTATGGTATGATTTGGTCATGGTATGGTATGGTGTGATATAATTTTGGATTATATGGTTATCGTATGGTATGATATGGTTATCGTATGGTATGATTTGGTTATGGTTAGTTATGGTATGATATGATTATATGATATGATTATATGATATGATTATATGATATGATGTGGTATGGTTATGGTTATGGTATGGTATGGTTTTGGTATAGTTATGGTAAGATATTATGATAGATGCAAAAAACTGAATGATAAGAACCGTACTGGAAAAATTCTAGCGTACAAATGAGGTCGGCGCATATCATGAGGAACACGAAATAATCCAGGAAGAAAATCATAATTTCAAACCTGAATGCAAAGTAAAATTTTTAGTTCATGATTTTGGTGTGAAAAGTGCACAACTTTACATCCCTTACCATTTTAGATAACACTGTACATATTGAACGTAAGTAGTGCTTTCGAGAATGTATCAAGTTTTTATCTTGCAGTGCCTCCGGAAAGTTTCTCAGAACAACATCCAACACTCCCATTCCAATTTCTAGAAAATGAAGAAAGTTGAACTTCAATCGAAACTTAATGCCAGATGATATATTATGATAGAAAAGTTTACCTGTTGTAAGCACACAGGAATAACATTCATCGCCTCGCTGTAAGGCAGTGAAACAATCCCGGTTGTCTTATCTTCTGCAGAACTAAAACAAAAATGAGAATGTATTACACTAACAAGAAAAGGAATTTTGGAAGCAGAATACCTGACATGCCTTGCACTATCATCATTAACCAACGTTTTCCTTTCAGAACAATTAACATACGAAGTGAATTTGACTTTTCCACTTTTGTCTTGCACAAGGCCTTGACGTTGTCAGCTCGCAGACTGAGAAAACATTGAAGAATCTTTACAAAAAAAAATGTAAGACATCATAGAAAAATCGCAAGAAATAACATTGAATTTGGCTTACCACAAGTCGTATCTCCGATGCAATAGACGTCCGATAGCCATTGTCATAATGAGTTTTTATGTGGTACACTAATATATTGAATATTCGTTCTGCAATTACATAATAGGAAAGGGAGAATAAAAAAAAATTTTTATAACATCAGTGTAAAATGAATGATGGAACTGTACAGCAAAATATGGTGTAGGCATAACACGTGGCCCTGCGAAGTAGTTGGCACTAAGAACCATGCTGTCATGCCTGCCATCACCAGATATCATCAGATAATCTTGGTTTTTTAATGTTGAAAATAATCCGTTTTGATACTTTTTCCTATGAAGATATATCACAGGGAATATTTTTTCCTACAATTATTATATACAAGTACTATAATATCTAATTCCCGTCTGGTCCCTATTAGGCTATTACTCCTGACAATATTGTCGCACAGAAGAAAAACATTAAATATCTCAGCAAGTATTTGGGCTAAAGACCCCGGAATACCAGTAAACGATAGCGGTTAAAACGATTCTTTGAATAGTATATTCCAACCAGCATATAGTTATAACCTGCATTTGTATTATACGTGAAAACAAGAATTAAAATAATAGCTTGCTTTGTTATCTGAAATTACTCACCCATTGCAAGATATATTTTGGAAATTCCATATTTTTTCGCTTTTTTGGTCTCTGTTGTCTTCAAAATGTCTAGAATTTGACATGTTATCATTCTGTTTTAATTCTGAGTAATTCTTGGTGTAGTATGTGCAAAATAATCAAAGAAAGAGCATTTTATAAGTTCTAAGCGATAATCATTGCTAATCACGTGCTTAAGGCAAGCTCGAATCGGACCTAGGTCAGATTTTCGGCTTTTGGCCCGAAATTTTTATTATTGTGAAATATTATTGCCGGTGATGCGATAATTCATATCATCAGGTATGTTTATATAAAAAATGGGCAAAAATCTTCTAAAGGCTTGATTTTGACGCTAAAGATATCAAAATAATCCTGAATATGTGAGCTAAACCACTGCAACCGGTTTTCGTTTGCATTTGGGCAATATCCAAAGAATTAGGCCGCTTTGATGTGTAATATTGAATATATACAACACGTGAATATCGTAGCTGTGAATAGCTATGTATGCATGGCGGTAAAACGCCGTATTTCCACTGGAATTTGCAATATTTAGCCTTGAAATTTACTACATTTGCGAATTTGTCAGTTTGCTATATTTACTATTATTCCATGCCATGCCCAATTCTACAATATTCTGAAAGGTTCAGTAGTTAAATGTACCACAGAATTCAAGTGCTACAACAGTTTGAAAGATTTACTTGCCTTTTAAATTCCGACTTTCCTGTTCGATGGGGTTCTAAAGCTGGTAGGGGAATAAAGCCTTTTAATAATGATTGAACTGTAATTTCTTGTGAACTTCATGAGAGAAATAATCGAACAAATACACTCATACTGTGATACATTGCTTGGAATATGCTCCAAAACGTGTGAAATCGAACATTTGTTGTGCAATCACCTTGCAAATATCAAAGAAACGGTATCAAATTTTGAATATAGATTAACCAATCTGATTGGTTTTTATTGAACCAATCGTGGAGTACAAAAATTGACCAATGACAAATTGACCTGTGTACAGAAATAACCAATCAAGTTGTCTTAATTTTGCTGAATTATGCAAGAGCCTACAGGCTATAAAACAGAGCCGTCTGCGACCGTTTTTCTCAGGTAAGTGAGTTCTTTCTTTAGGTAGGATCAAGGTATGTATAATTAATTTTTTAAATAGAAGTAGACCCCGTGGCCCCGCTGTTAGCTAAGAATCTCTGTCCCCGTATCTGGAAACACGGCTCACTGCTTGTCTAACTGTGTTTTGCTTTTCATTTTCTAGGGAGCTACTAATATTTTTTTTTTGTGTTTTTCAGACAAAGACGATCGTAGTTTAGTTTCAGTATCCAACCCTAAGAAGCCACCCCATATCCATGCCGTCAGTTAAACCCAGCCAGCAATTGTCTTCATGCTAATTGTGATGCTTCATTTTCTAGGAACAACTCACCATATTTTTTGTCGTTTCAGCTACAGAGTTAGTGGGTTGTGGGTTGTTGGATGTTGTGTCGTCGGTTGTGTGTTTTGTGTTGTACTGTCTTGTCCTCTACGTTTCGTATTGTCTGCCAGTCGGTTTGGGAGAAGCCCTGTAGCTCTCTCTTTTTCCTGGCCACACAAAGAACACATTTTGGGGATACTCCTTTTTAGGAGTTCATGGGTTCGAATCCCATGAATGTGTCAATTTTGCAATGATATCTAATGTGGTCCGTCTCAAATACAAAAGCACAACATCCAACGGACAATCTGCATCCTTTCATCACACCAACTACAAGTGTTGTCCTCATACAACAGAATGGAACTTCCAACGGAGCAAAGAGTAACCAATACCCAAGATGAAGTTCTTGTACCTTCTCAAACAGGACAGAATGCGGCACTTGTTAATGAAGTATTCTCGATGTTTAAGGGATCCTCTCAGTTAGACGTCCGATCAGAGGATATTTCAAAGTGGTAAGCTCATTTAAACTTGTGATTACTCTGCGAATACTTCACCCATTTTAATAAATATGAGACCACTAAACTCATTGCTGTCCGGTCGTAAACGGCGCACACAGATAATTTCGGTTTTATCTGGAAGTGTTTTATCAATTCAACTAGAAATTGTATTATCTTAAAGAAAAAACATTTACCCATTTGTATAACTTTAGTTCATTTCAAAAGCTTTCCTATAAGCCAAGATATTTATTGCAGAACTTGTACTTTTTAAATTGAATGTTAGAGAAGCAAAAATACGCAAAGCCTTCCAAAAATCTCGCCTAAAAACCTCCAAATATTTGTAGCTTACATTGGGATCAATATTTTCATATATTTTACTCGAAATACAGTTGCTTTGGCGATTTGTAGTGATATTTCCAACAAATGTGTTTACAAACGGAAACCCGAAAATGTGCATATAATTATCACCATATTAGCGAAAATTTGACAATTATGACCTCTAGGGACAATTTTACCCAGAAATCGATTTCTGGGCTTATTTTACCCACGGGGTAGGCAACATTACGTTTTTGACACCTCTAACCTCACGCGACAACCACTTGTGCATGCGGCTGAGCAACGCCTCGCTATACACAATAACAAATAAAAAAATCTATATTTTTCGAGTTTTTCTGCCCATCCTGACTTAAATCCTATCAGAAAAGATAACTAATGCCTTTACAGTTTATATGTAACGGTTAAAAGACGACAGGATAAAAAATAACGAAGAAAATAACGAAATTCCAAAGGCGAGTTATATTTCCATTTTGTAATCCTGTGTAATTTGATATGATTTTTAGAGCTGCACTGCAGTGTCAGGTTAACAGCAATATTGATTAATTTCTTGATTAGAAATTTTCGAGCTATATTTTGGTGGTATTTTTGTGCTTTTTAAATTAAACGGATTAATTTCAACATTAAAAAACCAAGATTTCATGATATCTGGTGATGGAAGCATGACAGCATGGGTCATAGCGCTAAGTATTATGCGTACACAATATTTCACTGGTGTTATAAAAAATAGATTTTTTTTCTCCCTTTCCTATTATGTAATTGCATTTACCAATATATATGTAACTGTCAGGGGTTGGGGGTATTATGTGAATATGAAAGAAAACAACCTGCATTTTGTTCTGTATATTCTTGTGTTATAGAAGTCAAAAATACATGCTGTTACTATACTGTATAGGCCCTTGTGATTCATATACAATTATAGTTTCAATTGTGTGATAGTTATGTTCTTGTAATCTCAATTGTAGATTCTATGGCATATAGAGTTGAATTGGTACGGCAAAATATCTTTGAGAATTGAAGTTTATGGCGGTTCTTCAGGTATGTTCTGGCAATTCACTGAAATACTATTTGTTCGCTAAGGAATGTTGTCCCATGGTAGCGGTACGCATGAACCTGGGATATCACAATGCTGATAGCCTCACAACCCTGGACAATAATATAATAATTTACTTGTTCCTTGTGTTTCAATTTTAGATCAAATAAAGTATGGCAACCCAGGAGTTGCTAACAATTATTACCTTTCTCTTATCACTGACTACACCTCCATCCATCGCTGTGCCATACATGGATTTGATGGACTGACATACCAAGCAAGGTAAATATTGCAGGCTACATGGTATATGTTCAGTTTATTATTATGTCATATTAGGACTGTTGGACATTATTTTTTTATTCAGTAATTCCCCTATATGGGAATGTGATAAAATTCGATGTTAACCCCCAAGTAAAGATTTCACAAAATCAATGGAAATAACGCTGTACCTCGACTGGTTTCAATTCTGGAGGAGCCGTGTATGGCAAAATTATATGCATTATCATTTCATTTTTGTTGATGATTGTTCGATGGTGTTTTGGTGCCAGAAGATAATTGATACTAATTATTGGCCCACGTACTGAAGACACATAACATCCCAGATAATAGCAACAAGTGTTGGGAATGCGGATAAGTCGACAGGACATGGTCGCTTAAATGAGGCAGCTTCCTGGTCTGCACGGAAAAATAACCAGGACCAAATGCATTCGGCAAGAAAGATGTTTGTCGGAGCGATTTCACTCAAAGTCGTCGTGATTATAATTAGTGGGTGAAGACCTATTCTGTGTCCTGTAGTTCCGACGGGCAAAAATTCGATCATTACAAAATAAATGGACTAGTCAGGGTTAGCTGGATTAATAAGCAAGGCTTCTACAGATTACCCTGTCACGTTATATGCATCACATCATTTCCATGCGGTCATATATAACTTTTAATGTGTGATTAAGATTAATTGTTTAACAAATTATTCATTTCATTAGAGACTCGCTGGTGGAAAATGTCCTATCACCAACTGTAACCGCGCTTTACATCCGCATTCATCCAAAGACATGGTGCGCAACATATCTTTGAGAATTGAAGTTTATAGCTGTTTTTCAGGTATGTTCTAGCAATTCACTGAAATACTATTTGTTCACTAAGGAATGAGAAATGACTGAGAGATCCATCTGACTGAAATATATAGCGAAAATTTTTCAATAAGTGGCTTATGTAAGAGCGAGTTTTTGATTTAGAAATAAATTCTTTACACCCTACCAGCGGGTTTGTCAGGTTTTTTACTAACTTAGGTGCATTGGAATACAAGTAAAAATAAGGCGTGTTTTAGAAGTTATACCTGGACGAGGAATCCAGCATATCATTATGAGGAACAAAGCTATTATAGCGGTATATACTCAGGGCTATCACAATCAAGTTTAGTGTTATCGCTTTATTTTAATGTTTGCTGCACGGTCGGATTCTCACAATTAAAAGAAAATCAAGCGAAAAGTTTCACACGTACAAAAGTATAGGTATGGAACTGGGCCCGGTTGTTCGAAGGATGGATAACTTATCCAACGGATAAGTCCTATCCAACGGATAAATCTGGATAGTTATCCGTTGGATAAAAACGCGTTGCAGGAAGCGTGGATAGTGAAGTGGATAGCTACCCAATAGATAAGTTAAAATTTACCAGAAGAAAACAGGAATATTCTGAAATTTCGTACCTTAACGTCAGCTGTTGCTAAGCATTTACAACATTGAATTCATAATCATTACGAATTCTCGAGTATAGTTACTGAATGGAAAAGGCTTGAACAAGTGATTTGCTCGAACTTTGCACTTCACATCATAGTGATTTTATTAATTAAACACATTGCAATTTTATTCCTTGACCTTGCAACGCTTTGCCTTTCGGCCCCATAGCAAATTTAGAAACACTATTTTAATGTTCGTGAATGAAATTACTTAGATATTAGCAAGTTTCCTTGGAATAGTGTAACAGTGCACCTATTGTAATTAGATAAAGTAACAGTGCACTATTGTAATTAGAAATATGAGAGTCTTGAGCACATGTATATAGGGAGCACGAGGATGAAATAAAAGACACTTAGAAACTGGATCGAACGTGTGTGTGTCTCAGACAGCTCGGCCCGTTACAATTTGGTGAGCAGCGGTGCGATTTAAAGAACGGTTTATAGAGATGTCTACAGCAATTCTTCCCTCGAAGTTTGAGCGGGGAGATTTAACAATTTGGCTGCGCGAATTTGATGCTTGCGCTGAGGCAAATGGGTGGAACGCAGATGCGAAAATCAAGAAATTCCCAGCTTTTCTCCGGGGCGAAGCAGCGAGCCATTTTTACGCACTGGACGAGGAAGCTCGTGAAACATATGACGCTGTTACGAAAGCCCTAAAAGAGACCATGTGTCCTGCGGCGTGTAAAGAAGTGTACTTCGCCGAGTTCGAAGCGAGACTTTTAAAGCCAGGCGAGGACCCGACGGTGTACAAGTGGGAGTTGGAGCAAATTTTATCGAAAGCTCAACCAGATATTGATGCCGGAGCGAAAACCGCGTTGTTAACGAGGCAGTTCATGAAAGGTTTACCCAAAAACATTCGAATGAAGTTGCTAGAGAGTGACCCTACGCCAGATCTGAAAAAAATGGTGTCATTTGTTCAACGGTACAGGGCAATTCAGGAATTTAACGACCAAGGGAATGTGACGCAGAGTGCTGGTGTGGCAAGCGAAAAGAGTGGTGAAGAAATGACCAAATTGGTGGCGCTGGTGTCCGACATCGCCGTACGACAAAAGAATCTGGAGGAGAAGTTATCGCGGAATAAACGAGATGATCTATCGGCGCAAACGAAAGATCGAAGCAACAGAAAATGTTTTGTCTGCAAGAAAATGGGCCACATCGCCAGGGACTGTTGGCACAATCCACAACAGCAAAGCCAGACGTTTGATTCCACAAACAGATGTTATGAATGCCAGGGATACGGACATTTTGCCAAAGACTGTGCGAATCGTTTAAACTCCCAGCGGGCGATACGATAAGTGGGATCAAAGATCGCCCTGGGGTAAGTTTTAATACCTTCAATATTTCATTATCCACACAACCATATGTTAAATGTTTTGTAAATAATGTTGAAGTTCATGCACTTATTGACACTGGTTCCATGAGAACATTTATAAGCCATACTTTACACAGGATTATTGACTTTGATAGTAAATTAATTAACACTACTGTCGTTGCGTATCCATCACCGGCGGTAGTTTAAATATCCTTGGGTGCCTCGACACAAACATAACGTTCCCCAAAAGTAAGCGAGCGTACAAAGGACGTCTTCTTGTTAGCGACAACATCAGTTACGACTGTGTGTTGGGGTGGGACTTCCTCGAAGCAAATAGGTTGAGTCTACAGGGGGATATTCGCAGTGGGTCTAGCCCCTATTACTTAACGGGGTCTCACGGGCGGACTGAAGTTCTTTTATCACCCCTTTCCAATGGTGGACTGATATCTGGAGTGACTGAGGCAAGTGGTGACCCTTCTGGCGAAACGCCCAAAACATGCGTGGAGAACGATTCAACTTTCCTTATCCAGTCTCGTATGAAAGCCGAAATTGCCGTAGTTTTAGACCAAAATGTTGTCGTGCCCGCGAGATCTGAGATGATTGTAGAGGGTAGATTAGTAAAATCAGCACAGACAGAAATAGGCATGATAGCGCCTCTAAAGAGCGAGTCAGGTAACGACATTCATGTGGCACATACAGTAGTCTGCCCGCAAGGTAGAAACATTGTTTTACGAGTCATGAACGCACATAGCGAACCTAGCGAGCTAAAATTCGGTACCAAAATCGCAGCATTTAGCCCTCTAGTCCAATCTCACAGCAAAATAAGTAGCGCAAGCTGTGGTATTAAGGCAAATAACGGAAAGGGCGAAACAAACAAATTTGAAGGTGTTGTAAATTCTAATTTAAATCAGGCCGATAAAAGCTGTGTTCTTGAAGTCCTATCCGAGTTCGAAGATGTGTTTGAGGCTACATTAGGGCACACAAATGTAGTGACACATAACATCGATACAGGTAACTCTAACCCCATTAAACATCGCCCTCGCCGTTTGCCGTACGCGTATCGAGAAGAGGCTGACAGACAAATCAAAGATATGTTAGCACAAGGTATTATAAGTCCTAGTACCAGCCCATGGGCAAGCCCTATTGTGTTAGTTAAAAAGCGGTCAGGGGAACTACGTTTTTGTGTAGATTATCGGAAATTAAACGAAGTAACACTCAACGACTCGCATCCAATTCCAAACATTGCGGACATACTAGATTCTTTGGGCGACGCAACATATTTTTCAACATTAGATCTACGCAGCGGGTACTGGCAAATTAACGTTGACCCCCGTGATCGGCCAAAAACGGCTTTCGTGACAAGCTCGGGTCTGTTTGAGTTTAACCGCATGAGTTTTGGCTTAAAAACGGCTCCGGCAACTTTTCAGCGTGCTATGGAAATAGTCTTAGCAGGTCTCACGTTCGAAATATGTTTATGTTATCTTGATGATGTTATTTGCTTTGGGCGCAACCTTGGCGAACACAATGACAGATTGAGAGCAGTCCTTGACAGGTTTCGGCAGCACAACTTGCGCGTTAAGTTGGAAAAATGTCGGTTTGCGGAAACTAGGGTTGCATTCTTAGGTCATGTCATTTCTAAAGACGGCATCAGCCCTGACCCACAGAAAGTCGAGGCAGTACAGAACATCAGTGCGCCAACATGTATAACAGAGTTGCGTAGTTTTTTAGGACTCGCCAGTTACTATCGCCGCTTTATTGCGAATTTTGCAACAGTCGCCGCGCCTCTAACTAAACTTACAACAAAAGAAGCCGCCAGAACACCTTTTGATTGGTCGAACGAGTGCGAAATATCTTTTAAGGAAATTAAACGTCAGCTCTGTTCCGCACCCTTATTAGCTTACCCAAAATTCGATCGCGAGTTTACTCTTTACACGGACGCATCAGATGTTGGTTTAGGTATTGTACTTGCCCAGCACGATGACAATGGTATAGAAAGAGTCATCGCATACGGCTCTCGCAGTCTGACGCAACGGGAACGCAATTATGCGACCACTGAAAAAGAAGCGTTGGCAATTCATTACGGCACCCAACACTTTCGTCTATACCTCTTAGGGCGCAAATTCAGAATAAACTGATCATAATGCACTTCGTTGGCTAAATTCCATCGAGCCGAAAGGGCGTTTAGCCAGATGGCTAATGGATTTGCAAGAGTTCGAATTTGTGGTTCAACATCGACCGGGTAAATCGCATTTGAATGCAGATGTCTTATCACGCCTAGTAGCTAAGAAATGCGAGGAAACATGTCAAACTTCCGCTATCCACACGATTCCTTCAATGCTAACTGAATGGAAAGCGACGGCAAAGCGTCTCATAACAGCGCCTGTTATCTATGTGCTTGGGCTCCTTTTCATGCTTTGGGCTAGTTGTGCACGCGCTATCGATTTTATCACATTGCCGCAAAAATGCACTACAAACAAATTACTCAACCCACACGCGCGCGCTTTCCAACCGCAAACACAAGCAACTGAGAATACACCTGTCTTTAGGCATGAAAAAATTAACTCAATTACTGTAAGCCCAACTATAAACCTACATGAAGCACAACGGCAGGACAGCAATATCTCGAAAGTTTTGGAATTTAAGATGCACAAGAAACCACGCCCAGATTTCAAGGAGTGGAGCATTGACCCAGTTCTGAAAAATTTTTGGCATAATTACGATCGCTTATTTATACATAATGGTTTACTAGTACGATCTCGCCACAACCAGTACACATATCCTGATCACGCCATTGTGATTCCACAATCCATAGTGCCTAAGATACTCGACGGTATGCATGATAGTCCGTCGTGCGGTCATCTCGGCTCAGCACGAACCGAACAGCGTATTCGCGAAAGATTTTATTGGGCAAATCTGCGTGCCTCTGTGCAAGCCCATATCCAACATTGCGTATCTTGCCAGCGCCGCAAATCACCTTCGAATCCAGATAAAGCGCCTATGAAAACGATCAGTGTTAGTGAGCCTTTTACATTTTGGGCATTAGATTACATGGGCCCCATATCGGAGACCGCGAGGGGGAATAAATATATACTCGTTATCATGGACCATTTTACCAAATGGTGCGAGGCGTTCCCTACGAAAGATCAAAAGGCCTCAACCGTGGCCGACTGTTTAATATCCAAAGTATTCTCGCGTTTTGGACCGCCGCTCGTGCTGCACTCAGACCAAGGGTCAAACTTTGAAAGTATCTTAATGCACGAAATTTGTAACATTATGGGGATAACGAAAACACGAACCACAGCATACCACCCTTCCGGGGATGGCCAAGTGGAGCGACAGAATCGCACGCTACAAGATATGCTTGCGCATTATGTGTCTAACAATGCTGACGATTGGGATGTTTGGCTAGATCCCGTTCTCTTTGCCTATAATACAAGCAAACATGAATCTACTGGGCTCTCCCCGTACGAACTCGTATTCGGAAAAACACCTCGCATGCCTCTGGAATTAGAATTCGGTGTAACGACTGGGAATCCAAGCACTCAACCAGAGTACGCACAGAAAGTCCGCAATAACCTTAAGAATGTTAGGCAGCTAGCTAGAGAGCACTTAGATAAGGTAAGGTCAACCAGGTGTTCAAATCACGACAATAAGAACTGGAAGCCGCATGCAGTAGGTCAGACCGTTTGGGTGAAACGCCCAAAGAAAGGTAAGTTCGGTAGGAAGTGGATAGGGCCGTATAAGGTAGTGAAGAGAATGGGGACGACCTATCGAGTTAGCTCGAATGATGGAAAAGTTATGGTAGTTCACCACGACAACCTTAAGACAGGCTATATACCACTGGATAGCGGCCGAATCGTTGCTCCTGGTCGTGAGTCGGGTGATTTCGCAGTGGTTCACGCATTGCCCGAGCACCCCGTGTTACAACCACCTCCCTGTAGGCCTAGAGGTGACCCCCAACGTTATCAACTTCGGCAAAACATACGTCCTCCCGAACGTTATGCTTACGATTAGCTAAATCGTCGACTATGTAAAAATATGTTGTTTTCGGGGACGAAAACTTAAGTGAGGGGAAAATGTAACAGTGCACCTATTGTAATTAGATAAAGTAACAGTGCACTATTGTAATTAGAAATATGAGAGTCTTGAGCACATGTATATAGGGAGCACGAGGATGAAATAAAAGACACTTAGAAACTGGATCGAACGTGTGTGTGTCTCAGACAGCTCGGCCCGTTACAATAGGTTGAATCTTTCTTTGCATATTCGCGTTTATAAACTGATTAGAAGCGTATAGTAAATTTACCACCTGTTATAAATGCGAGGATGTCCAAAAAATCGCCGGTCGAACGGAATGTGTAGGCAACGTGAAACGCTGCTGCGACAAATTGCACTTCGAAAACATTTTTAATATATAGTGAATACAATCATGATGTGTATTAGTTTGTTGAAACACAGTAAGAGGAATATTGCATTTTTGTCCTATTTTATATAAATGTTTACAGTGTTACCTTGTATCTTTGAATTTATCCACTGGATAGTGGATTTAAACCACCTCCGGACCTTGGATAAATTTATCCGATAGATAGCGATTTTTATCCTCTGGATAAAGTTATACAAGCTTCGTGCAACCCAAATCACACGCTGGATAAAACTTATCCGTTGGATAGTGAGTTATCCGTTGGATAGCGACTTATCCACCTTTCGAACAACCGGCCCCTGTTCTTTTATTTATCGGAATAACTAGTGATGTGATCTTACATGAAGCATTTTCAGTCATGCTGCTAAATTGTCGTGCTGGCTACCCACTGAGTATTTTATTTGCTCGCAGAGCCTCGTCTGCTGAACGTGACCATCGGCCAGTCTTCACCATGTACGGTGACAGTTATTTTCTGCCTTTTAACTTGCCGACATGCAATGTTTCATTGCACGGTGAGTTTTCAACTTTACTGAAGGCGCTACTATACAATATGCAATTTTCCTTACAACTTGCAATGCAATTATAACTCCGAAGGATGTTAATTTGTAAAGAGTGTTCGAAATACTAAGGAAACGTTAGCCGATCGTAATAGATGTTCGTATTTGACAACTTTAGATGCCTCAGGAGTAGAATGGTTTTGCAATTTGCAAGGAAAGTTGCGTAGTGTAACAGCGTCTTGAGATTGTTTCGGAAAGCTGGTTAAATTTCGATGTAACTTGCAAACATGTAATGTTTCATTGCAATTGCAAGTTGAAAATAAGGGTCATTGGACGGAAGAACGGGACAAGTATCGTAGTTTTCAACATACCTTTTATAAGGGCGGAGACATTGATCTTCCATCCACGGTCAGTTTTATCATTTTTTCTGCTTTTTCTATCATTTCTTTATCCTACAAAAGACAAAAACCTTGTTAAATCGTGAATCAATCTAACACTTAAAAGCTTTCTCTCCTAACTGAACTAATTTTATTTATACCGTATAGTTCTATCAGTTCTAAATTGTCCTTCATGGAGGTCCAGTAGGGGTCATCCCGTATTGATCCAGTGTTACTACAGGAGGAAACCTGAACTAAACTGACTTTATTTATGCTGGATAGGTGTATCCGTTCTAAACTTCAACCAAACTAATTCTAACAATTCGAAAAAGCTGGGACTTCAGACGAAAAAGGTCAGCCGATTTTGAAAAATCTTAGATGCGGGGTGTTATAAGGCGGTTAGTAATTTCATCATCACCTTCATCCAAGGATGTTCCAGAGCTTCTGAAACCGTGATGCATTTTCTGTGACCAACAGTAAGCAGTTTTGTTATAAGATCCTTAGCTTCACTGCTAACATTCTTCCAGAGGTTGTTCGGAAATTTATACGACCCTTCTTTGACTTGTTTCTCCAATGGGTTATTTGCCTGCTTTGAAAATAAAGAAGATCCGGAAAGTCTAAAAGACGTTAACTTTTCATTGACGTACTCCAATTTTGAATTGAGGTTAACCTACCTCCAGCTTCATTACAAATCGTGTTCACTACGTGAATTTGAGTAAACTGAAGTATATGGCATACCAAACATATAACACACGATTTCTTGTAGGATCGTTCTTCAGGCTACGGGATTAACATTTTGGTAGCGAGGTAACTTGGTGTACCACAGAGTGTTCCATATAGGAGTTCTGATCTAAAAAATTAATTGTTATCATTGAGAAACTGTAACAATGAGAAATAACTGAACCTAAAACGTTTGCAGAATGCGCTCGGCTTTCGTAAAACGAAATCACGGACAAAAACTCGGAATTGAGATTATAGTGACTTCCAGGATTTGCTGGCAATGGTCACATCGAATGGTTTCTTCAAAGACAATTTAAAGGGCAATTTAAACACAAGTTCAATACACAACCGACACAAACCTTTATAAGCGTTTCGTCATACGAGGAACACAATAAAACATTTTCTGGCTAGAGAAGAAAAAGTTAAATTATGGTCGTTAAAGTTTAGGATATAAAGACAGTAGAGATAAATAAATTAGGGCGTGCTTACCTTCCAATCCCTGTTAGTGATGCCATTTTCATGTAAATGCTAAAAATACGAAACAGTATGAATAAAGTTAGTTTAGTTCACGCTCCTGCAGTAACACTGGATCAATAACAGATGATCCTTAGCTTGGGTCATTAAAAGCTCCAATCTCTTCGTGATATTTTCCATAAACTTTAGTCATCGCCTGTGAATGAAATATTCCAATTTGTTTAATTCATTCTTCGAAGGCTACACATAGCTACATTCGCGCTAAACGACATCCTCACCTGAAGGCACAATGCTTTCATAGTTGGTTTAGTTGTCAATAGGAATCAGTGATACAGATCGTTAGACAACTCGAGCCTGAAAACAAAATAGAAAAGTCGATCGAATCTTGAATGGTTTCATCCATGATTCTATACTTCTCTACTACATTCTGCAGGACAAATAACATTGCGTGAACTGTGCAGCAATATAGAGAATAGGGGGAAGCCAGACAGAAAAGCACATGGAAAGTAGTTTGAATATTTGCAAACCCTGATAGATAAATGTCGTGGACTCACACATTTGTTATCGGCGTCTCCTCGTCGTTTTGTTCCAACAAGACTCTCAAATAATAGTCACCTGATAGCAGAGATACGTTAATGAGTTTGATTCCTATCGAGGAATAAGGGGGGGACGCTTTATGAAGAACTGTTAAAAAGCTAGAGTAGTTAGGCTTATCACTAACCTATTTCAGTTCATCAGCTAAACATTCATACAGGACTTCAAACTAAAGGTGATTCCAAAAGACAACGTAGTTTCCACTCAGATCTTTTTCCATTGCAAATGCGTGCAAATCAGATTCGAATGTCCCAGAAGTTCCTCTCGCGTCTGTCACATTGAAAACATAAGAAATTGTTTCATACCCTTTTACGAGAACAGTTTAGAGAAAGAGGTCAGGACTATTGAATTTGTCCTGTTATACTCATAGCGACAGGAAATCCTCCATTACATTTCCATTTCCTATATTTTCAACGGAAACTAACCTTAACTTCGAGACTCACCTTGTAATTCCAAATCAGGTTGTACGCTGTCAGATCTTGACTGAATCTGTAAAAAAGATCCGCTTAAATATCATTGCTTTTTCATCTTTCAAACGACTAGAACATTTTCCCATTTTCTTAATATGAACACTTACTTTTAATAAAAAAACTGGATTTAAATTCTCACATTTTTCCTGGATTTGAATCCTATTTTTGTCCTCCAATGCGAGAGATATCCTTCAAGTTGATTCCTCAACGTTCCCCTCGTTTTTCCAGAGCTCTAAGACACAAGTATAGCACGTGAAATAACAGGCTTATACGTACATGCAAGCATGCATTATGAAATTTTGGAACGCGATTGTTGATTTAAAACGTACTTCTGCAAGCTTTACATTGTCACGAATTGATAAACGATCTTCTTCAGTCTCTGGTGGCTGAAGGAAAGATAAAAACTTTCCAACAAAATTGTTTCTTTACAAAAAGGTTTTACACTTCTGAATGAATTACCATTTAATTATTTCGTCAGGGGGGCAGTTGGCACAGTTTAAGGATGAATGATGGAGTTTAGTTACCAAAGCAGTTGATATCCCTTAGTCATGAATACGATTGGTCAGTCAGAATCACCTCAATGGGTTTATGTAAATAATGGCCCTCGCAAAAAAGTTTTCAAAGATTTCTTACTTCGTCAGGGCTTTCAAGGTAATAGAGCAAACCAGCAGGCTGTGAAAATCGTATTCAAATTTATTACATAATTGTTTATGAACCAAAAATTATGAACAGGAAATCTCGCATTTAAACTTTCTTGTATATTTTAGACATTAAAAACTATAACTACTTTAATACGAACATTATTCTCGCAAGTAATGCCATTGCTGTTGGATGATGCTATGCCAACAATAATGATTATAAATTACTTATGGAGTATGCTTGTTAGTCTCAATTGAACTATTTACAGATGGCTAGTATATAGAGGATTATAAAATCACATGTTTTAAGATGAATCTGAGAATGTTGCTAAATACAACTCAGGTCCTGCGGATGGAATAGAGGCTATACCTCTGCAACAATTTGTTAATTTATCACATTAATTCGCACCTGTTCAATAGCGAACGTCTATAAGTGCTTTGCATAAACATGGCCATGCGTAAGCGTTTTGGTAGAGCGCCCTCGGCAAGCGCCAGAACTTGTATTTTTGCCGCGGTTTCTTCATCAGCTTCCTAAAGTGAAGTTCTAACTAAATATCAACAGATGATTTTAGGCACTTCACACGATGCAGGAATATTCTTGAGGTTTTAAAGGGTCTTAATTTCGAGTGGTATTATACGCACTTCAAATTCAAGCAGGGAACAGTTGATGGAAAATGAGTCAACTATACGTCCTCAGTGACAAGAGCATTGCACCGGCATCGCAAAAGCGTAGGTTCGATTCCTGCCGGAGGATCTATAGTTCACTCATTTTTCCGTCATCTGTTCCTGGCTTGATTTGAAGTGTGTATAATACTTCTCAAAATTAAGACCTTTTAAAACCTCTTAAATATCAACGGAACTAATATGTACATTCATCACGGCTAAAAAAATGCAGAGCGTTATAAATGACGTTCGTCAAAGGCAGAAAATTCTCAATGGATGAATAAATGAGTAAAACGTACCTCAATTATCGCCTTCAGAACCATGCCAGCACCTTTCACAATTGTGGTCGACGGATGCTGAAATTGTTGAGGAACGAATTCAAAACCACGATTGGTAAGAACCATTAGCGGGGCAATAGTAAAACATACATAAGTGAAGAAATGGTAAAATTGGTGCTATTATTTAGTTTTGTCGTAAACCTACCTGGAACAATCGATAAATGCAATGACCCATTTCTAGACAAACAAATAACAGACTTCATGAGTTGCTCCTATGCTTGGGTCAAGCTAGTGGACGTGGTAAACTTCACCAAAAAGGTAAAGAGAGAAAGGCTATTTAATCAACTCTCAACCTCAGTCAAAGAGCCATAAACTACCAAGAAGACAAGTTGAATGAAAAGCTCCTCAAATTTCTTTGTAGCATACCTGCAACTTTTTCCAGTAATTTCCCAAACTGTTCATCATCTGTTGTCTCACTAAGAGGAATATGCAATAGTCGATTTATTGTAACAGACTACATGAGTTGATTCAAAATATTGGAAGCAATCACACCTTACTATTAGTTTAACATGAATGTCCAACTTCACCCCCGTATTATTTTAATATATTGCAAAGCAACTAGAACAAACCTGTAAGGAGGACACAGAGCAAACGTCAGAAAATCAAGCAATCCACTTATAACTAAAACCCCAGTAGAACGAATATAGAAGAAAAGTTTTCATGGTTAATCTATTTCTTGTGTTTAGTTAGAAAGGTAGTTCAAATTAGAAAGACAGTTGCTACGAATCACTTGCTGGGTTTTGCAAGGGAATTTCTCTTCCAAAACAAAGCTATATACATACAAGAGGGATGGAAAAATAAAACGCAAGGGTTCAGCATAGATTATAGGCAACCAACACCGCACATCTTACCACATTTATCGTGAGAATTCCAACAAACTGCTTAGAAATTTTTCAGAGGATAACAAAGAGCTTTTGTTTATCTGTTCTTGTCGAATGTCATAGTTATCGTGCGTTGGCTATATAAAAAAACAGAATTGGTTTCGATAAAATTGGATCCTGTTAACATTCAGATTTCAAAGTTGGCTGAGTTTATGTGGATTGCAAGTTAAACGGGTTACACTAATGACAGTGACAGATTTGGCAACATATTACCAGGAAATTCATCGTTAAAGTGTTGGCGTTTTCCTTTATACGGAAAAAACGGCCAGACCGGTCCTATTGTTGATCTCGGTACAGACAGATTACTGGTATTTTAGAGTGTTTCAAGAACTCTGCGTTCAAGTATATCGTTACTTGCATCTGTCTAGCTCGGAAATTTCGCAACTATATTCTTAACGAAATACTCTATTTTAAATTTAAATATGACCGGTCTGACCATTTTGGCCGCTTAAAGGAAAGCCCTCTCTTTACCTGCATCAGAGCACACAGCATGTCGACAGCGGCGTGAGTCACGGCTTCATTATTCCTCTTCAAAGCTTTCACAGTTTTCACACCAACCTTCTCATAGAAGCTGTAAAAACAAACAGAAACACGGTCTAGAGAAGTGAGCTGGTTGAGTAAACAGCGTGTGTGTTGTGGTTAAAGATAAACGTTTCTCACCTAGTGAGCGTTGTGAAACCTGCTTTGGATCCAACCTAATGCTCAAAGCGTGAAACAGTGCTTCGAGATCTTTATCTGATATTTTGTTTTGGTCTCCTGCAAATAGACGAAACATTTTAACTATTTTATGTATATATTGAACACCTGTGAAGGTAATAGCAGTCAGAATATGTATATTTTAGGGTGAACACTAAATATATTTATTGGCAAAGATATACAATACCTTCGTGAGCAATGAGCATTGTGATGGCATTAATGATAAGTCTTTCTTTATTCTCCGGGAAAAGTCCTTACAAAATATTTAAAATCGTTTGAAATATATATTGGAGTTTAAAAGACTTAATATTCCAGCCGTACTTCTGGCGAGAAAATTTCAAATCTACCATTTCATGGATTCGGACCCAGTCAACTCAGCAACCAGAGTTACCGCAGCGTAGTCCCTAGGCCTCTTAACGTTCCTTATACGCGGCGAGGCGGGAACTGAGAGGCCTAGAACAAAGTGTTTTGTATTTTGGCTATTTTGTCCCCACTTTCTGTATTGAGGTCAGTTTACGATCCACGACGCGGTTAACTGGCCTTGTTCGACGTCGCTAGTCAAATATTTGCTTGAAATAACCTACGGGATATTAATTATACTGTCAGGACTTCGAAATATCCATACAAACGTTTCAATGTCATTTGCTGTCGACGCTATCGACTATGAAGTAAACTCGAGTCCGTACGTACATGGTTTATGATTATAATAAGCTTCAATTGCCAATTTAAATTATTCTCGCTTCCTTTATAACGATTATTGTTGTAAATCTAGGTCAACTAATGCATACTAAAATATGCAGAAAACTAACGTGCGTATGAAAAACACGTGAGTGGAAAACAGCCTTAATCCAGATTTTGACAGAACTTAAAACTCAGTAAAAATGCAATAATATTCTCTACACAGGATTTTGTCTGCAGAAAAGTACAAAATAAGAAATTGTCAACTTACGTCTTGGGTGACTGCATGAAGTAGACCGCTGTAGGAAATATTGCAGTTAAATCTCTACACATCTTCGGTTAAATTTCCTGCAAGGAACCAGTAATAAGACAATATAAGCTTTTGGAGATATTTCAAAAATTTAAAGTGAAATAAAAAGAGAAATATTTCACCTGGAGACGCAGCGAGGAATTTTAAATGACTGCTTTCTACTTCTTCGTCAACAACGTTATACAATGGACCCCAACGATAACCTTGAAAAATATATCATCTTAAAAAAAAATTCTTCTTTTGCTGTATGTGATGTATTGGACTGACTAATAGGAATACCTGACGAGAAGTGTAATTGTTTGTGTGTTATATGAGATCCCATACGTCAGGAGGAGAATGAAATGAGGGTTCGTATTTACGGCAATCATAGCAGTGCGAGATTTTCATCAGGAAAATTTTGACCATAATTTTCGCTCAATCATCTATGAAAAAGCGTACAGTCTCTTCGTTGGGGTCGTTTTTACACAAACATCTCCATTTCCACTGCCTCTAACCCCGTGTAGCTAACCAGCCAATGATATATCCCTAGATTGAGTGAAATACAAACATTCAGAACAAGAAATATTTTATATAGCTTCATACAAAATCTGCTTTTTTAAACTACCTGTCGGAAGACGAGTAATTTCTCAGCTGACCGCTTGTGTATTCCAGCCCGAACAACTGAGGATGGTCTCGATAGCTAATTATTGAAAATATCTGACAGAAAAAGAAGTTTTAAAACTATGATATACTATAATACACAAGTCTTAACCAAACGGTATATTCTGGAAAGTAACTGCAAAAATAAAACTATTTTAAGTCGGCTGGATACTTTTTTGCAATTGGACATGTTCAAAATGGAAACGTGAAATAAAAAAGATGATAAAAGCAGTAAACTTGAATCCAGGTCAGAAGACATGGAGTGTTTGGAGTGTTTGGAGTGTTTGGAGTGTTTGGAATGTTTGTTTTTTTTCTTTCAAGGTCTGAGATGAACAATTACTGGAACTGACATGGAATGTCGCATGACTTACTGAGCTAAGGGGATGAAGGCTGACGATGTTGAACATATATTATAGCAATAATAGTTTATAGTTTATTATATATTATAGTAATAGAGTTGATGTTCGCGGGCATGATGTTCGCGGGCATTATGACCGCGAACATCAACCCTATTGTTACATTATTATCACTATAAAAAACACATGAGTATATACAAAATTAGTAAAATACAATAATTAGTAAATACAATAATTAGTAAATACAAAATTAGTAAAATACAATAATTAGTAAATAGATTTGAATAAATATAGTTCACCTGGTGCAAGGCATTTTTAATGATACTCCAAGCTTATACTTTCTGGATAATTTAATACATTCTATAGGGTTTAATGATCAATATAGGGATAAGTATCATAAAATTGTTTGGCTGTTGGGGTTTATAAACTATCAAAACTACAAAATTATATCCTGTCAAAATTTCGAATTTCTAAAATAATGCCGGGTTTATGGTCATTTGAATTTGCTTGCTACTTTTATAATATGCAAAAAAGTAGACGGTAGACACTGATTTTAAGTTCAAATTTATAATATTTCGAAAATATATTATGCATTATTAATTATATAACATACCTTGAATAAATTTGAAGTTTTACATGATTCAAGAACATTTTCTTTGTATACCGAACTGTTTCGCCTTTGGATTTGATTCCGTTCATTAGTCAAAGTACACTTCAAGATGTCGGGCTTCCCTTCAAAATTGTCGAGGCCAGGGATATGACGGTGCTAGTGCTGTGTCCAGCCAGGTTAAAGGTATTTCTGGGAGAATATTAGAGAAAAATCCGAAGGCGTTGCATGTTCATTACTCCAGTCATCGTTTAAACCTTATTGTTGCCAAGCGTGTTCAATTCTTCCAGTGAAAAATATGTTGAGTCAGGCACAAAATATCGCCAGCTTTTTTATCAGTTCCCTATCCGCTCACAGTATCTAAGTAAAAGATGAAAGAGTTTGGTTTAACCCGTAACAAGCTCGCAAAGCCTTCCACGACACGATGGGTAGAACGAATAAGATCCCGCGATGGTTGTTTGGATGCATTCAAAGTTATCTACAAAACACTCAATTTTATGCAGTTTGGAGGATCGCAGGAAGGGCCATTTCCTAGATTAGCTAGTGACGCACAGTCTCATTTTCGCAACGTGGAGAAATTTGAATTTATGGCTGCTCTCATTATCACCCAACATGTTCTGGATCATACTTTGTCATTGACGGTCCAATTAAAGAAGAAAAAAAAATCGATATTGCGGAATCAATAAAACAGATTAATCTTTTAAAGGATGAAATGGCAAACTACGTTCCTCTGTAGATTTATTCCGCAATGAATACTACGACAAGCTGTTGGAATTAGCTAATAACCTCGACGTGGCTGAGTGTTTTCCCCGGGTATGTAAAGCTCAAACAAAATGTGATAATCATCGTACCAGTACAGCAGGTGGTTACAACAGATTAACAGTAACCATTAAGAGTCGTGCATAGGCCACGTGATAACGAAACATTCTGAGCTCATCAATGAACAATTGTAAAGGTTTTATTGTAACTCATAGGAAAACCTAAGGATATATTTTGTAAAATCTATTATATTACGAGTGTCTTTCCCTAAGTCTACCGACCCCTGAATTCCCCACGCTATCGTCACCCTGTAATAAATAAGTAACGTTGCAAGTCCTCACCTTCAACCACAAGGATTAAATTACGTAATTCGAAGTGCAAAATTGAGATTACCGGTTTCTGAGTTTACCGGTTTATAATGCTCAGTATTTAATAATCCGTATAAGACCAATTTATCATTATTATTACTTGACTTACGGATTCATTAAGTTTATCCTCGTCTTAACTCAAAAAGTTTTCAAAGGACTTGCATCCAGAAGGAATTTACCAGGAACAGGCTAAAATTAAACAGATGTTGAGATTAATGCACGATGATGATTCGTGATCTTAAAATTGCTACCTTTTGAAACTCTTCACGAGTTAATAAGCCTTGACTGTTCCCTGTGAAAGAAAAATAGGTAATATAGTCATATTATAATATATATTTCCTCCATATTGCAAAGGTAATTTCGCTTGCCTTCAGTTTCTTCCTTGTGTAAAACAGTGTCTTTGGAATCTGGTACGACATCAATCTGAAACGATTGTAAAATGAAAAAGCTAGTCTAAATCAAAGATCTCTTTCTTTTCTGCTTCCCCTGCCAGTCATGTTAGTAGCAATATAAGGGATGGATAGTGAATGTTCTTGCACGAAGTAAATTTCATGCAAAGCGAGTTTGAAGAGAAATTCTTACCATAAAAGCGCTTGGTCCATATCTCGGACTACGACTCAAATATCGAGTTCGTTGAAGAAATGCCGAACCAAGATTCAACTTTTGACCGGAATCTTGTAATAAAATCGACGAGGGTGAAGATCTGCCGTGTTCTGTAAGCAGCATCTTTTGTTCTGCGCTGTCTAAAATGTTGGCAGATAATTTGTTCATTTCGTAAATGCGCGAACAATGGCCGATCTGTTTTAACATTACAAACCTGACTCCTTGAGTTCGGTTTTCTTCATTTCAACATCATCCCGGGTATCTTCAATATTAGTTTCCTCATCTTCTCTACACGATGCGAGGCGATCTTTGACAAGATCTACAATCAATGTACGCTGTCTGTGCTCTTGCTAAGAAGTTCTGTTGTAGTTTCAAGGCATTGTCTGGCTCCTTCTTTAATGAGTTCGGCCGATAAATCATCTGAAATACAACAATATCAATTTGACATTCTGCCAACGGAATGCCCAACCAAAACATTGAACAGGTTTGACCCATCGTTGACCTTACCAAAGAGTTGTTTTGGAATTAAACTTTCATAAATCTCAGTCTTTCCCACCGCTGGTCGTCACAAGATGTTTGAGTCACAAGATTTCTGTATTGAGCCTACGGTACCAGTGGGCTTTAAATCGCGGGTAAGAAGGTCAGATGCTTTGGTATCGAATTTTGTGTTTGGCACCGGGCTCGAATCATCTGCACGAGTTTTTCTATCAGTTGAAGAAGCCCGGAAATGACAAATACGTTCCTAAGAGCTTTCACTAGAAGAATATTAAAACTTGGTCGCTCTTGCAAATATATCTATTGAAAATTCAGCAAGCAATCCCCCTGGCAATAGAATGACATGTGGACTTACTTTCGTAATAAATGGCACGAATTGTTTTCTTAACAATAGCGGACAGTTGACAAACCAGGATGAAATGACATTATCAGCAAGAGCTACAGTGTATTGAGAGTATCTAAGGTGAAACATATCAGTTCGTTTATATTTTATTCATTTTGACAAAACCAATAATAAAAAGTTTCAGATGTTATCGCGTTGAGCCAACTTCGATGATTCTGTGTAAGGCAAACATATTCCAAAGACTTGTTTCAACTGGATCGCTGTGAAGTTTTTGTACAAAGCACAAAGCTGTTACAATGCGATTTAAACGATTTAAAAGAATGTTACCAACTTTTCGCCGAATACGATTGTGTGTTTACACAACCTAGCTCTCTTTAGGGGGTACATTGATATTTTGTAACAGATTTCATAATTTACGTAACTTCAAGAAACATACCAGAGGAAAATTCTAGCAGTGGTATGGCAACTTGAGACGTTGGCGAAAGTTTAGTAAACTTTTCCAGATATTGTGGGAGCAGTCTAAGGACAGAAAATTTAGTAATTATTACTTAAAAATCATATATTTGTGAAGGAGTATCTCGCATCACAAGAGACGTTACGTTTAGGCTGCAGTTTATTGAAAAACGTTTCTGTAAATTCACTGAGCACATTATCAAGGCACGATTTCAAATATCTCCAAATAAATAAACTTCTAAAACGCTGCAACTACTTAAATCAACTTCATTCTTACAAAGTGCTAATGGACATAAAAAACGTCTCAAATTCCAGACTATTTTAAGTAGCCATACCTTGCCATAACTGAAGGCATTTCTACCATACATATGGTGAGACAAGATACGCTTAAGGTCGCGAAATGAGCAACCAAGTACGCATTAGACAACACTAGACGAAATATACAACAACGTTTAAGCAAGAACAGACAACCGCTGAAAATAAAGTCACGCAGATTCTTACCTGTTCATCTTGACCAATAAAAATGTGGTACGTACACAGCTCCGTTAATACCTGCACGTGTTACAATAAAATATCCAATTAAATCATTAGTATGGTATGATATAATTATGGTATAAATTGGTTATGGTATGGTGGGATATAATTATGGTATGATAGGCATGGTTATGGTATGGTATGATTTCGTTATGGTATGGTATGGTGTGATATTATTATGGTAAGATATGGTTATCGTATGGTATGATTTAGTTAAGGTTAGTTATGGTATGATATGATTATATGATATGATTATATGATATGATATATGTATGATTATATGATATGATTATATGATATGGTATGGTTATGGTATGGTATGGTTTTGGTATAATTATGGTAAGATATTATGATATATGCAAAAAACTGATTGATAAGAACCGTACTGGAAAAATTCTAGCGTACAAATGAGGTCGGCGCATATCGTTAGGAACACGAAATAATCCAGGAAAAAAATTGTAATTTGAAACCTGAATGCAAAGTAAAATTTTTAATTCATGATTTTGGTGTGAAAAGTACACAACTTCACTTCCCTTCCCATTTTAGAGAAGACTGTAGATATTGAACGTAAATATTGCTCTCCAGAAAGTATCAAGTTTTTATCTTGCAGTGCCTCTGGAAAGTTCCTCAGAAGAACATCCAACACCTCCCATTCCAATTCCTAGAAAATGAAGAAAGTTGAACTTCAATCGAAACTTAATGCCAGATGATACATTATGATAGAAAAGTTTACCTGTTGTAAGCACACAAGAATAACATTCATCGCCTCGCTGTAAGGCAGTGAAACAATCCCGTTTGTCTTATCTTCTGCAGAACTAAACAAAAATGAGAATATTACGCAAACAAGAAAAGGAATTTTGGAAGCAGAATACCTGACATACGTGGCACTATCGTCATTAACCAACATTTTCTTTCAGAACAAACAAAATACGAAGTGAATTAAACTTTTCTACTTTTGTCTTGCACAAGGCCTAGACGTTGTCAGCTCGCAGACTGAGGAAACATTGAAGAATCTTTAAGAAAACACAATGTGAGACATCATAGAAAAATCGCGAGAAATAAAATTGAATTTGCCTTACCGAAAGCCGTATTTCCGATGCACTATACTATACGTCGATAGCCATTGTCATAATGAGTTTTTATGTGGTACACTAATATATTGAATATTCGTTCGGCTCGTTCTTGAGGTTTACGCAACAATTTTAACTGCGAAAATAGAATGAAATTACTGAAAGAGAAGCAAGTGTGGCATTAAATTACACTTATTTTTGTTCACGAAAATAACTTCATCACAATGAACGAATATGTGTGGACAATCTCTGCATGTCCTTCATTACCTTGAACAAGCGTACTAATCCTAATACAGCCTCCTTGATGTCTTTCTATGCTGTTTCATCCTGAGGCTGCAGCAACAAAGACAAATTACAGTGATTAGATGTAATTTTATGTCTCTAGATGTTCCTACATATACCTTGCAGTCTCTATAATTACCTTACATGTTCTTTACATGACGGCTTAACGTATCGCTTGAGAGGATCAACTGGACAGTGGCAATCTGGAATTGATAAATGAAATATATATCCTTTTACTTCACTGATGCGTTTGCATTCACGACCCCCGTGTAAAACGATCCAATTTGCGGATATATAGTTAGGTTCAGGTCAGGAAGCTTTCACTGATAAGAAAGAATTTTCTATTGAAGTACAGTATCAGCTCATCACGAATGAAGAGGGAAATTGGAGTGGAGAAATGAAACCGTCTGAAAATGATTGTATTGAGTACCTTCTCGATTATATGCAAACATCGCAAACTTTCGGTGAATCAGAGGATTCAATAACATCGACCAGAAGCTGGACAGCTCGGATCCGCACAGAAATATCCCGATCTTTGACAATGTGGTCTAAATGTGGCAACACTGAATTCTCAAGTATTTCTTCCTGTAAAAATCAAGGAGTTATAAAACTAGAAAAGATTCATAATATCGCTAATGTCTAGAAAAATGGACTAAAATTTATTCAAAGTACTAAAATTTTATACCTCATATAGTGGAGATAACGTTCCTAATATGTTACAAAGCACATTTAGAGCTTTAATTATGTTGGCCGTCCTCTCTTCACATCTAAAAAAAAATTCCCATTAGGATAAGACTGAGGCTACATAGAAATACATCACGAACTTAAACAAAAATCAACATACCAAAATATTACATTTTTACATAACAAAATATAAAGAAAAAAGAAGACCACACACTTGAAGTATTTCTCCACCAAATCTTTAATATTTTCAAACCAGTTTTCGCAGTAAGGATGAAGAGACTGGGAACGATGAGAAACCAGGAGAATAACTGAGGATTACTGCAAACAACGACATTTCATTTAGCTGCAAACAACGACATTTTATTTAGCTAAGTGGATTCCGTTAGATCTTCATATATTTTATTAATTTTGTCCTCAAAGAAAGTCATAAAATTGTTAGCTAGATTCTCATCAGATTGGCACACAGGATATTGAGAATCAGGGGTATAATGTAGTAACTTTCCAACGGTTTTAAATAATTTCTTTTGGTCACTCCAATTATCTCTAACAATTTCAGAATAATAACGAGTACAACTTTCCTATAATAGCTCACTGACACGGCGACATTGCTGACTGTATTTTAGACGATCACAGGATTGTCTTGACTTACGCCATACCCGCTCGAGTTTCCTTCTGATACGTTTTTCGTTTTTAATTTGTTCAGTGTACCAAGGTGCAGCTGGACGAATAATTATCTCTCTTGAAATAAGTGGTGCATGATGATCCAGAATTTTGGGCAGCTCCGAGTTGTATTGGTTGACTTTCGCACTTATATCAGCCGTGTTCCCAGTGTTAATCGGAGATAGCCTAATTTCATTAAGGAACGAGTCCATATTGATTGCTTTAATTTTACGTGACTCCACGACCCTTCTCTGAAACAATGGTTTTTTAAAATTGAGTTCATATGTAACCGTGTAATGGTCAGATATAGATGGATCATGAACGTCAATAGATTGAACAATATTTTCCTCATGGCGAGACAAGATAAGGTCTAACGTGTGACCACACTGTTAATTTTGCGGTGTCATATTGACACCAAAAAAGGTGTCAGATAAAAAGGTACAGAATAACACCATTTCGGGTGCTAAATTGACACCGCGAAATAAGGTGTCAAATTAGCACGATCTTTGGTGCTACTTTTACGCCAATTTATGGTGTTAATCTAACACCCGAAGTTTGTGTGGTTTAGTTTTTGCACTTTTAGCGCTAGCAATGGAGCGACTAAATAGCATAAGCTATAATCATACAAAGTGGACAAAATGCGATTTAAAAATATTTATTTCTACATATGTTGTGACAGGAAAATCTATGTACAAGAGTGTATAAAATGTCTAGGGTACTTAACGTCCTTTAAAAGTTTTTGTCCTAAGGCTTCCTGACGAGAGCAGTTTCCATTTGCCACACCAGCAATGTACTCCATGTTTAGTAGATAAAATAAGGTTGAGTCTGTTCTTGAATAAGTTAACATTTGCCCCTCCACCGCAATCATCAAAGTTTGAACATCTGAAAGGTCTTCTGAACCAATTATCCTGATCTATGGAATCAACAACCTATAATAAGAAACCAATGTTTTTTAAAAGGACTTTAAAAGTGTTTAAAAAACAAAATCAGCCCACATGCAGAGTTTCTTACACTTACAGAACAAATCTTAAAGAAGAGAGACTGAGATTCTCCTGCATTCTCCTTCAATGGTTCCTTCAAAATCTAAGCAACTGTGCTCTTGATGTCTGTTAAAAAAATTGTTTATCAATATAGATAGATTCTAAATAGGCCATATTTCATGTAGCAATAGCCTGTATTGCTATAATATTGTAATTGTGCCATTGGCTTTGACAAATTATTATTAATCGCATGATTTACCTGATTTCCCAGCAATTGCTCTCTCCACTCTGTTTATAAGAACCAATGTAGTTTTCTTGTTACATTTCTTGGCATAGTCCAAAACATTTTTCTGAATCAATGGATTGAAATTTGCCAACCATATCATGGATCAACTTGTAGTTTACTCTTTAAAATTCAGCTTTTACCTGAAAAAGAATTAATACAGTATGCTAGATACATTGTGAAAGAAAATTATTCTACTGGTAATTTAGAACCCATACTCTGTCAATTAACTAAAATATTAATGAGAATTTTACACGAAATATGACAGGCTAACTAAAAAGTTGCCAACTAGCACACATGGGTATTATGTCGAACAAAGAAATTTGGCAGTCAATTATCTGTTTGGATAGTTTCTCAACAAGAATTATGGCAAAGTGTTGAAATAGAGCACTTGATATCAATCAAACAGGTACTTTATATCAACATGAATGATGTAAACTAAAAGCAAACTTACCTCTGTAATAAGCTGGAGTGCAGGATATTTTTCTTAAATTGTTTCTACCCTTGGCCTTGTTATGATCCATGAACCCTGTATCAAAATAAATTGAATTATCAACATGTTTAACAAGTCAGATCCATTCCAGATGTTTAACAAGTCAGATCCAGGGTATCATAGAGGTGGTACACATAGATAATCATAAAGATTATGTATAACAACAAGGTTATCACTTACTGTTCCACCACAATTGAGTCAGCAAGAAAGGGATATTTCTAAATTATCATAGGTGAAATACTTTGTTTTTCTTCCATGGTTGGATACATTAATTGTATACACATCCCTTATTCCCTTGTGAATCATTAGAATTACAGTTTCCCCTTAATTTTCCACATTGAAGCCTTTGTTCACTCTTGGTGAAAACTTAAAATAGAAAAGAATAATAATTAATCATATAGATATTGTAGACTTATTTATAGTTGATAAATGTATCAGTCCACAATTCAACGTTACTATAGAACACAATCAATAGCTGGGCAATTGAATGACTGACAATTATAATTGTTAGAATACATGTTAAACTCAAATTTTTCAGCAGGCTATTAATAGTACTTTCAGCTAACCTGTAGCAGATTATACTTCTCAATAATTTTATCAAAAGATATATTACACAGGCATTGATATTTCATTAAACAAAAAACTTTCTCTAACATCAAATGTATCAAAATAGAGCATAAATTGTCAAATGTTGATATAGGATAAAATATCGTTAAATTACATCAATATAAGAGACTAGCGCAGATGCTTCATAAAATCACGATAAAAAAAATAAACATGAATAGATACCTATTATTGCAATGATATTTTCTTTGACCCAGATTGCTAAAGAGATCATCGCAGTATTAAAAGTAGAATTCATTTGGCTTCTCTATAATAAAAAATAACACACATTTGTTTGTTTGGCGATTTGGCCGTTTGAGCGAACATGGACCTCCGTACTCGATCAAATTCAATTCAATTCAACTTACCAAGATATTTCTGAGATAATGTCATAGCCAATTGTCTTGATATTTCCCTATGTGAGTTCGTTGTTGTTCAGCATATTCAGAAGTACCAAAATAGTTAAGAAATAACGCTCAAAACGTCTTCAACATGGCAGTATGAAGTACGTTTCAAAAGAGTTTTCAAACGACGCGCTCAAAAATTTGCATACAGGCGCTGATCACGTGTTACATTTTGTTCCTTATATGGACATACATATAGCGCAGGCGATTGCGAAATAAATACTTTGTAGCAATCAATACATAGGCAGTCCGAAAATATAGCGCAGAATAACATAGTTTGATAAAATGAAAAGGACAATGAATCACTATCGAATATCGATACTATCGATCTACCATTTGTCTAGTATTCGTCTCTATCGGTTTTTTTGTATCAGAACAAGCCGAATTTCCATGTCGTCAGATCACTCAGATGAATAGTTGCGCCAAAACGCACAGGAATTTCTTGTTCCAAAACATCTGATCATGAATTGAAAATACGGACTTATTTTCCAATAATTACTTAAAGAACCGCTTTTTTCCTATCCGCCATTTAGTGTTATTTTGACACCCCGTACTTTAGCTCTCAATATAGCGTTATTTTAGCACTTTCCGTCGGCAACAGAGGTGTTATTTCAACACATTACAATGGTGCTGAATTTAAAAGGTGTCATATTGGCACTTTTAGCGTAATGTCAGATTTGATGGTGTTAAATTAGCGCCGAAATTGGTGTCAAAATAGCACTTTCTATTTAGCACCACTGCATTGTGCTGATTTGACACCTTCGTTGGTGCTAGTTTAGCACCTCAAAATTAACAGTGCAGCAAAGTGTGTTGGTTGTTTTACACGTTGTTCCAGATTAAAAGAATCAACAAGATTGAGAATTTTTTTGTTGTTAATTCCGACTTATCGTCTACATGGAGGTCGATATAATACGATTATATTTAGAATTTGAGATGACACATTGATTTGCATACCCATCACTTCGAAAGACTTAATGTGTGAGAACATTTTCGCCGAGTCCAGCTTGACTTTTAAAGTGTTGTTGTATAGTATACCAATGCCTCCCCCTCTACCTTGTTGTCTCGAGATATTGTTAAAGGAGTAGCCCTTCGGGGTGAAATTCCCAAAAGATATATGATCAAATTTGTCAGGGTGAAGCCAGGTTTCTGTAATCGCAAATATATCAAATTCATTCTCAACCACATAGTCTTTGACTAAATTCGCTTTGTCCCGAATAGACCGTCAGTTGAGAAGACCAAAAGAACAAAACTGAGTAACAGCTGTATCAGGAGTGTTGGCAATGCCTGATAAAGGAATATTGATGAGATTGATTCTCTTAATATAATTTCTGCCATATATATTTACAGGCTTTGGGACACGGTCCGTGATTCTAACAGGGATAGCTTCCTGATGATTTGCAGGATGATAGTGTTTGTATAGTGTGGCGGTGGTGTTTGCGAAGTAGGTATTATAGCAAATATTCCTATAGGTCATATGGAACAACCAACCTTTCTGTAGATTCAACTGCCCAAGCATTGAACTATGCTCCTCAGGATTATTAGCGGGTCGAAACGTGTTCATCAAACGTAACTGCTTTCGATGTTGAGACATCTCATCCGACTGATTATTATCAAAAGATTGAGGACCAGGATTAGGCGAAACATCCACACACATTGTTAGATCCTGCTTGAAGGCTTCGTACACGGACTAGACTAACAAATCCATGTTTCGTTTCTTTAGCAATCGCAAATGAGACTTTGTATTTAGATTCAAAACGAACTCGTTGTATGTTGACCCGACATCGAAAAGCAATATCTCCACAAATACTCAAGGTTATGCCATCCGCAGCCAATCCATCCAAATCCGTGCAATTAGTACTCTTAAATGCCATATTAATTGGTCGAGATGTACGAAACTCGTTAGATGAAATAAATATCATAAAAAATATATAGAGCTGCCGACCAACCGACATATTGGTCGTGAATTAAGCAGTACGAAAACACAATATTCATTTCCATACACCAAAAGATGGTGATTCAATGATAACATCACGTTATCAGCTTTAGAGAATTTCTTTAAATAACTTGTTTAACGAATCGGATAGAAGCAAACGGGAACGAGAAGAAGAAGAAGTTGTGAAATCATTGTAAGTGTGTTTATTTCTATTTAAGCCCGACAACTTTACTTGTTCAGGGAAAGACATATTAGAGTTGTTTACTAGTAAAAGCTATGTACACACACCTTGGGTGGTGGCGGACAAAATATTGAATCATTGGTTATTTTTATTCTAGATCACTAGCTGCCTGTGAAGGAACATACAAAATTTTACTAAAATGCTACAAAAACAGCTGGATTGAAGGTTGTCAAACTGAAATGGTCTCCCAAGTGGCAAATCGATTGCTCGAATCCTACCATAACCGTGTTTCATTATAAATCTGTGAAAAGGATAAAGTAAATTAAATGAACGTGGCCGTTCAGCACAAGTACTTGTAGTCGATTGGAGAAGACAATTGTCTCCCAAGCGGTAAATCGATGGTTCGAATCCTACCATAACCGATTTTCATTATAAACTTCGTCAAAAGAAATACAGTAATTAAATAACCATGGCCATTCCCATAAGATCTTGCAGTCTAGTGGCTAATGCAATTGTCTCCCAAGTGTTAAATCGATGGTTCGAATCCTGCCATGACCTTTTTTCATTATGAACTTCGTGAAAAGAATAAAGTAAACTAAATAACAATGGCCGTTCAGCACAAGACCTTGCAGACTAGTGGCTAAGACAACTGTCTCCTAAGTAGTAAATCGATGTTTCGAATCCTGCCAAAACCATTTTTCATTATGAACTTCATGAAAAGAATGAAGTAAACTAAATAACCATGGGCATCCAGCACAAGACCTTTTGGTCTAGTGGCGAAGACGATGGTCTCCCATGTGTTAAATCGATGGTTCGAATCCTACCATAACCGTTTTTTCATTATGATCTTCGTGAAAGCGATAAAGTAGATCAAATAAACATAGCCGTTCCCCGAAGAACTTGTGGTCTAGTGGCCAAGACAATTTTCTCCAAAGTTTTAAATCGATGTTTGGAATCCTGCCAAAACTATTTTTATTGTGAACTTCGTAAAAGGATAAAGTAAACTAAATAACCATGGCCATCCAGCACAAGATCTTGCAGTCTAGTGGCGAGGACAATGGTCTCAGAAGTGGTAAATCGATGGTTCGAATCTTACCATAACGTTTTTCATTATGAACTTCGTACAAAGGGTAAAGTAAACTAAATAACCATAGCCATCCAGCACAAGACCTTTTGGTCTAGAGGCGAAAGCGATGGTCTCCCAACTGTTAAATCGATGGTTCGAATCCTACCATAACCTTTTTTCATTATGAATTTCGTGAAAGCGATAAAGTAGATCAATAACATAGCCGTTCACGCAAAGAACTTGTGGTCTGGTGGCTAAGACAATTTTCTAACAAGTGCATGTTAAATCGATGTTTCGAATCCTGCCAAAACTATTTTTTATAATGAACTTCGTGAAAGGATAAAGCAGACTAAATAACCAGGGTCATCCAGCACAAGACCTTACGGTCTAGTGGCGAAGACGATGGTCTCCCAAGTGTTAAATCGATGGGACGAATCCTACTATAACCGTTTTTCATTATGAACTTCGTGAAAAGGATAAAGTAAATTAAATAACATAACCGTGCAGCACAAGACCTTGTGGCCTAGTAACGAAGACGATTTTCTCCCAAGTGTTAAATCGATTGTTCGAATCCTACCATAACCGTTTTTCATTATGAACTTCGTGAGAACGGTAAAATAGATCAAATAAACATAGCCGTTACCCCAAAGAACTTTTGGTCTTGTGGCAAAGACAATTTTCTCCCAAGTGTTAAATCGATGTTTCCAATTCCGCCAAAACTATTTTTTATTATGAACTTCGTGAAAGGATAAAGTAGACTAAATCGATGGTTCGAATCCTACCATAACCGTTTTTCATTATGAACTTCGGAAGAACGGTAAAATAGATCAAATAAACATAGCCGTTCACCCGAAGAACTTGTGGTCTTGTGGCAAAGACAATTTTCTCCCAAGTGTTAATCGATGTTTCGAATCCCGCCAAAACTATTTTTTATTATGAACTTCGTGAAAGGATAAAGTAGAGAAATAACCAGGGTCATCCAGCACAAGACCTTGCAGTCTAGTGGCGAAGACGATGGTCTCCCAAGTGTTAAATCGATGGTTCGAATCCGACCATAACCGTTTTCATTATGAACTTCGTAAAAGGATAAAGTAAACTAAATAACCATGGCCATCCAGCACAAGATCTTGCGTCTAGTGGCGAGGACAATGGTCTCATAATTGGTAAATCGATGGTTCGAATCCTACCATAACCGTTTTTCATTATGAACTTCGTCAGAACGGTAAAATAGATCAAACAAACATAGCCGTTCACCCGAAGAACTTGTGGTCTTGTGGCAAAGACAATTTTCTCCCAAGTGTTAAATCGATATTTCGAATCCCGCCAAAACTATTTTTTATTATGAACTTCGTGAAAGGATAAAGTAGACTAAATAACCAGGGTCATCCAGCACAAGACCTTGCGTTCTAGTGGCGAAGACGATGGTCTCCCAAGTGTTAAATCGATGGTTCGAATCCTACCATAACCGTTTTTCATTATGAACTTCGTAAGAACGGTAAAATAGATCAAATAAACATAGCCGTTCACCCAAAGAAGTTGTGGTCTTGTGGCAAAGACAATTTTCTCCCAAGTGTTAAATCGATGTTTCGAATCCCGCCAAAACTATTTTTTATTATGAACTTCGTGAAAGGATAAAGTAGACTAAATAACCAGGGTCATCCAGCACAAGACCTTGCGGTCTAGTGGCGAAGACGATGGTCTCCCAAGTGTTAAATCGATGGTTCGAATCCTACCATAACCGTTTTCATTATGAACTTCGTAAAAGGATAAAGTAAACTAAATAACCATGGCCATCCAGCACAAGATCTTGCGTCTAGTGGCGAGGACAATGGTCTCATAAGTGGTAAATCGATGGTTCGAATCCTACCATAACCGTTTTTCATTATGAACTTCGTGAGAACGGTAAAATAGATCAAATAAACATAGCCGTTCACCCGAAGAACTTGTGGTCTTGTGGCAAAGACAATTTTCTCCCAAGTGTTAAATCAATGTTTCGAATCCGCCAAACTTTTTTATTATGAACTTCGTGAAAGGATAAAGTAGACTAAATAACCAGAGTCATCCAGCACAAGACCTTGCAGTCTAGTGGCGAAGACGATGGTCTCCCAAGTGTTAAATCGATGGTTCGAATCCTAGCATACCCGTTTTTCATTATGAACTTCGTGAAAAGGATAAAGTGAGTTAAATAACCATAACCGTTCAGCACAAGATCTGGTGGTCTAGTATCGAAAACAATGGTCTCCCAAGTGTTAAATCGATGGTTCGAACCCTACCTTAACCTTTTCTCATTATGAACTTCGTGAAAACGATAAAGTAGATCAAATAACATAGCCGTTCCCCCGAGAACTTGTGGTCTAGTGGCTAAGAAAATTTTCCCCCAAGTGTTAAATCGATGTTTCGGATCCTGCCAAAACCATTTTTTATTATGAACTTCGTGAAAGGATAAAGTAAACTAAATAACCATGGTCATCAAGCACAAGACCTTGCGGTCTAGAGGCGAAGATGATGGTCTCCCAAGTCTTAAATCGATGGTTCGAATCCTACCATAACCGTTTTCATTATGAACTTCGTTAAAAGGATAAAGTAAATTAAATAACCATAACCGTTCAGCACAAGATCTTGCTGTCTAGTGGCGAGGGCGATGGTCTCCCAAGTGGTAAATCGATGGTTCGAATCCTACCATAACCGTTTCATTATGAACTTCGTGGAAAGGGTAAAGTAAACTAAATAACCATGGTCATCCAGCACAAGACCTTGCGGTCTAGAGGCGAAGACGATGGTCCCAAGTGTTAAATCGATGGTTCGAATCGTACCATAACCGTTTTCATTATGAACTTCGTAAAGGATAAAGTAAACTAAATAACCATGGCCATCCAGCACAAGATCTTGCAGTCTAGTGGCGAGGACAATGGTCTCAGAAGTGGTAAATCGATGGTTCGAATCCTCCATAACCATTTTATTATGAACTTCGTGAAAGGATAAAGTAGACTAATAACCAGGGTCATCCAGCACAAGACCTTGCGGTCTAGGCGAAGACGATGGTCTCCCAAGTGTTAAATTGATGGTTCGAATCGTACCATAACCGTTTTCATTATGAACTTCGTAAAAGGATAAAGTAAACTAAATTACCATGGCCATCCAGCACAAGATCTTTCTCTGGCGAGGACAATGGTCTCATAAGTGGTAAATCGATGGTTCGAATCCTACCATAACCGTTTTTCATTATGAACTTCGTAAGAACGGTAAAATAGATCAAATAAACATAGCCGTTTACCCGAAGAACTTGTGGTCTTGTGGCAAAGACAATTTTCTCCCAAGTGTTATTCGATGGTTCAAATCCTACCATAACCGTTTTCATTATGAACTTCGTGAAAGGATAAAGTAAATTAAATAACCATAACTGTTCAGCAGAAGACCTTGTGGTCTAGTGGCGAAAACAATGGTCTCCCAAGTTTTAAATCGATGGTTCGAATCCTACGATAACAGTTTTTCATTATGAACTTCTTGAAAACGATAAAGTAGATAAAATAAACATAGCTGTTCCCCCGAAGAACTTGTGGTCTAGTGACTAAGAAAATTTTCTCCTAAGTGTTAAATCGATGTTTCGGATCCTGCCAAAACCATTTTTTATTATGAACTTCGTGAAAGGATAAAGAAAACTAAATAACCATGGTCATCCAGCACAAGACCTTGCGGTCTAGTGGTGAAGACGATGGTCTCCCAAGTGTTAAATCGATGGGACGAATCCTACCATAACCGTTTTTCATTATGAACTTCGTGAAAAGGATAAGTAAATTAATAACCATAACGTGCAGCACAAGACCTTGTGGCCTAGTGGCGAAGACAATGGTCTCCCAAGTGTTAAATCGATGTTTCGAATCCTGCCAAAAGCTTTCTTTTTTTTATTATGAACTTCGTAAAAGGAGAAAGTAAACTAAATAACCATGGCCATCCAGCACAAGACCTTGTGTCGAGTGGCGAGGAGGATGGTCTCCCAAGTGGTAAATCGATGGTTCGAATCCTACCATAACTGTTTTTCATTATGAACTTCGTGAAAGGAATAAAGTAAATTAAATAACCATGGCTGTTCAGTACAAGATCTTGCATTCTAGTGGCTAAGTCAATTGTCTTCCAAGTGTTAAATCGATGATTCGAATCCTACCATAACCTTTTTTCATTATGAACTTCGTAAAAGGATAAAGCAAATTAAATAACCATAACCGCTCAGCAAAAGATCTTGCAGCCTACTGGCGAAGACAATCGTCTCCCAAGTAGTAAATCGATGGTTAGAATCCTGCCATGACTTTTTCATTATGAACTTCGTGAAAAGAATAAAGTAAATTAAGTAACCATCGCCGTTCAGCACAAGACCTTGCAGTCTAATGCCTAATACAACTGTCTTTTAAGTGGTAAATCGATGTTTCGAATCCTGCCAAAACCATTTTTTATTATGAACTTCGTAAAAGGGTAAAGTAAACAAAATTACCATGGCCGTCAAGTACAAGACCTTGTGGTCTAGTGGCGAAAACGATGGTCTCCCAAGTGTTAAATAAATGGCTCGAATCCTACCATAAACCGTTTCATTATGAACTTCGTGAAAGGATAAATAAATAAATAACCATAACCGTTCAGCACAAGACCTTGCAGTCTAATGGTTAAGACAACTGTCTCTTAAGTGGTAAATCGATGTTTCGAATCCTGCTAAAACTATTTTTATTTTGAACTTCGTAAAAGGATAAAGTAAACTAAATAACCATGGCCATCCAGCACAAGATCTTGCGTCTAGTGGCGAGGACAATGGTCTCATAAGTGGTAAGTCGATGGTTCGAATCCTACCATAACCGTTTTTCATTATGAACTTCGTGAGAACGGTAAAATAGATCAAATAAACATAGCCGTTGACCCGAAGAACTTGTGGTCTTGTGGCAAAGACAATTTTCTTCCAAGTGTTAAATCGATGTTTCGAATCCCGCCAAAACTATTTTTTATTATGAACTACGTGAAAGGATAAAGTAGACTAAATAACCAAGGTCATCAAGCACAAGACCTTGCGGTCTAGTGGCGAAGACGATGGTCTCCCAAGTGTTAAATCGATGGTTCGAATCCTAGCATAACCGTTTTTCATTATGAACTTCGTGAAAAGGATAAAGTAAATTAAATAACCATAACCGTTCAGCACAAGATCTGGTGGTCTAGTGGCGAAAACAATGGTCTCCCAACTGTTAAATCGATGGTTCGAACCCTACCTTAACCTTTTCTCATTATGAACTTCGTGAAAACGATAAAGTAGATCAAATAAACATAGCCGTTCCCCCGAAGAACTTGTTGTCTAGTGGCTAAGAAAAATTTCCCCCAAGTGTTAAATCGATGTTTCGGATCCTGCCAAAACCATTTTTTATTATGAACTTCGTGAAAGGATAAAGTAGACTAAATAACCATGGTCATCCAGCACAAGACCTTGCGGTCTAGAGGCGAAGATGATGGTCTCCCAAGTCTTAAATCGATGGTTCGAATCCTACCATAACCGTTTTCATTATGAACTTCGTTAAAAGGATAAAGTAAATTAAATAACCATAACCGTTCAGCACAAGATCTTGCTGTCTAGTGGTGAGGGCGATGGTCTCCCAAGTGGTAAATCGATGGTTCGAATCCTACCATAACCGTTTTTCATTATGAACTTCGTGGAAAGGGTAAAGTAAACTAAAAACCCATGGTCTTCCAGCACAAGACCTTGCGGTCTAGAGGCGAAGACGATGGTCTCCCAAGTGTTAAATCGATGGTTCGAATCGTACCATAACCGTTTTCATTATGAACTTCGTAAAAGGATAAAGTAAATTAAATAACCATAACCGCTCAGCAAAAGATCTTGCAGTCTAGTGGCGAGGACAATGGTCTCAGAAGTGGTAAATCGATGGTTCGAATCCTACCATAACCATTTTTTATTATGAACTTCGTGAAAGGATAAAGTAGACTAAATAACCAGGGTTATCCAGCACAAGACCTTGCGGTCTAGTGGCGAAGACGATGGTCTCCCAAGTGTTAAATCGATGGTTCGAATCCTACGATAACAGTTTTTCATTATGATTTTCGTGAAAAGGATAAAGTAAATTAAATAACCATAACCGTTCAGCACAAGATCTGGTGGTCTAGTGGCGAAAACAATGGTCTCCCAACTGTTAAATCGATGGTTCGAACCCTACCTTAACCTTTTCTCATTATGAACTTCGTGAAAACGATAAAGTAGATCAAATAAACATAGCCGTTCCCCCGAAGAACTTGTTGTCTAGTGGCTAAGAAAAATTTCCCCCAAGTGTTAAATCGATGTTTCGGATCCTGCCAAAACCATTTTTTATTATGAACTTCGTGAAAGGATAAAGTAAACTAAATAACCATGGTCATCCAGCACAAGACCTTGCGGTCTAGAGGCGAAGATGATGGTCTCCCAAGTCTTAAATCGATGGTTCGAATCCTACCATAACCGTTTTCATTATGAACTTCGTTAAAAGGATAAAGTAAATTAAATAACCATAACCGTTCAGCACAAGATCTTGCTGTCTAGTGGTGAGGGCGATGGTCTCCCAAGTGGTAAATCGATGGTTCGAATCCTACCATAACCGTTTTTCATTATGAACTTCGTGGAAAGGGTAAAGTAAACTAAATAACCATGGTCTTCCAGCACAAGACCTTGCGGTCTAGAGGCGAAGACGATGGTCTCCCAAGTGTTAAATCGATGGTTCGAATCGTACCATAACCGTTTTCATTATGAACTTCGTAAAAGGATAAAGTAAATTAAATAACCATAACCGCTCAGCAAAAGATCTTGCAGTCTAGTGGCGAGGACAATGGTCTCAGAAGTGGTAAATCGATGGTTCGAATCCTACCATAACCATTTTTTATTATGAACTTCGTGAAAGGATAAAGTAGACTAAATAACCAGGGTTATCCAGCACAAGACCTTGCGGTCTAGTGGCGAAGACGATGGTCTCCCAAGTGTTATTTCGATGGTTCGAATCGTACCATAACCGTTTTCATTATGAACTTCGTAAAATGATAAAGTAAACTAAATAACCATGGCCATCCAGCACAAGATCTTGCAGTCTAGTGGCGAGGACAATGGTCTCAGAAGTGGTAAATCGATGGTTCGAATCCTACCATAACCATTTTTTTTTTTATATGAACTTCGTGAAAGGATAAAGTAGATTAAATAACCAGGGTCATCCAGCACAAGACCTTGCGGTCTAGTGGCGAAGACGATGGTCTCCCAAGTGTTAAATCGATGTTTCGAATCGTACCATAACCGTTTTCATTATGAACTTCGTAAAAGGATAAAGTAAACTGAATAACCATGGCCATCCAGCACAAGATCTTGCGTTTAGTGGCGAGGACAATGGTCTCATAAGTGGTAAATCGATGGTTCGAATCCTACCATAACCGTTTTTCATTATGAACTTCGTAAGAACGGTAAAATAGATCAAATAAACATAGCCGTTCACCCGAAGAACTTGTTGTCTTGTGGCAAAGACAATTTTCTCCCAAGTGTTAAATCGATGTTTCGAATCCCGCCAAAACTATTTTTTATTATGAACTTCGTGAAAGGATAAAGTAGACTAAATAACCAGGGTCATCCAGCACAAGACCTTGAGGTCTAGTGGCGAAGACGATGGTCTCCCAAGTGTTAAGTCGATATTTCGAATCCTAGCATACCCGTTTTTCATTATGAACTTCGTGAAAAGGATAAAGTAAGTTAAATAACCATAACCGTTCAGCACAAGATCTGGTGGTCTAGTGGCGAAAACAATGGTCTCCCAAGTGTTAAATCGATGGTTCGAACCCTACCTTAACCTTTTCTCATTATGAACTTCGTGAAAACGATAAAGTAGATCAAATAAACATAGCACTTCCCCCGAAGAACTTGTGGTCTAGTGGCTAAGAAAATTTTCCCCCAAGTGTTAAATCGATGTTTCGGATCCTGCCAAAACCATTTTTCATTATGAATTTCTGAAAGGATAAAGTAAACTAAATAACCATGGTCATCCAGCACAAAACCTTGCGGTCTAGAGGCGAAGATGATGGTCTCCCAAGTCTTAAATCGATGGTTCGAATCCTACCATAACCGTTTTCATTATGAACTTCGTTAAAAGGATAAAGTAAATTAAATAACCATAACCGTTCAGCACAAGATCTTGCTGTCTAGTGGCGAGGGCGATGGTCTCCCAAGTGGTAAATCGATGGTTCGAATCCTACCATAACCGTTTTTTCATTATGAACTTCGTGGAAAGGGTAAAGTAAACTAAATAACCATGGTCATCCAGCACAAGACCTTGCGGTCTAGAGGCGAAGACGATGGTCTCCCAAGTGTTAAATCGATGTTTCGAATCGTACCATAACCGTTTTCATTATGAACTTCGTAAAAGGTTAAAGTAAACTAAATAACCATGGCCATCCAGCACAAGATCTTGCAGTCTAGTGGCGAGGACAATGGTCTCAGAAGTGGTAAATCGATGGTTCGAATCCTACCATAACATTTTTTTATTATGAACTTCGTGAAAGGATAAAGTAGACTAAATAACCAGGGTCATCCAGCACAAGACCTTGCGGTCTAGTGGCGAAGACGATGGTCTCCCAAGTGTTAAATCGATGGTTCGAATTGTACCATAACCGTTTTCATTATGAACTTCGTAAAAGGATAGAGTAAACTAAATAACCATGGTCATCCAGCACAAGATCTTGCGTCTAGTGGCGAGGACAATGGTCTCATAAGTGGTAAATCGATGGTTCGAATCCTACCATAACCGTTTTTCATTATGAACTTCGTAAGAACGGTAAAATAGATCAAATAAACATAGCCGTTTACCCGAAGAACTTGTGGTCTTGTGGCAAAGACAATTTTCTCCCAAGTGTTATATCGATCGTTCAAATCCTACCATAACCGTTTTCATTATGAACTTCGTGAAAAGGATAAAGTAAATTAAATAACCATAACTGTTCAGCAGAAGACCTTGTGGTCTAGTGGCGAAAACAATGGTCTCCCAAGTGTTAAATCGATGGTTCGAATCCTACGATAACAGTTTTTCATTATGAACTTCTTGAAAACGATAAAGTAGATAAAAAAAAGCCGTTCCCCGAAGAACTTGTGGTCTAGTGACTAAGAAAATTTTCTCCTAAGTGTTAAATCGATGTTTCGATCCTGCCAAAACCATTTTTTATTATGAACTTCGTGAAAGGATAAAGAAACTAAATAACCATGGTCATCCAGCACAAGACCTTGCGGTCTAGTGGTGAAGACGATGGTCTCCCAAGTGTTAAATCGATGGCGAATCCTACCATAACCGTTTTTCATTATGAACTTCGTGAAAAGGATAAAGTAAATTAAATAACCATAACCGTGAGCACAAGACTTGTGGCTAGTGGCGAAGACAATGGTCTCCCAAGTGTTAAATCGATGTTTCGAATCCTGCCAAAACTTTCTTTTTATTATGAACTTCGTAAAAGGATAAAGTAACTAAATAACCATGGCCATCCAGCACAAGACTTGTGTCGAGTGGCGAGGAGATGGTCTCCCAAGTGTTAAATCGATGGTTCGAATCCTACCATAACTGTTTTTCATTATGAACTTCGTGAAAGATAAAGTAAATAAATAACCAGGTTGTTCAGACAAGATCTTGCTTCTAGTGGCTAAGTCAATTGTCTCCCAAGTGTTAAATCGATGTTCGAATCCTACCATAACTTTTTCATTATGAACTTCGTGAAAAGGATAAAGCAAATAAATAACCATAACCGCTCAGCAAAAGATCTTGCAGCTACTGGCGAAGACAATGTCTCCCAAGTGTAAATCGATGGTTCGAATCCTGCCATACTTTTTCATTATGAACTTCGTGAAAAGATAAAGTAAATTAAATAACCATCGCCGTTCAGCACAAGACCTTGCAGTCTAATGGCGAATACAATGTCTTAAGTGGTAAATCGATGTTTCGAATCCTGCCAAAACCATTTTTTATTATGAACTTCGTAAAGGTAAAGTAAACTAAATAACAATGGCCGTCAGTACAAGACCTTCGTGTCTAGTGGCGAAGACGATGGTCTCCCAAGTGTTAAATATGGTTCGAATCGTACCATAACCGTTTTCATTATGAACTTCGTAAAAGGATAAAGTAAATAAATAACCATCCGTCAGCACAAGATCTTGCAGTCTAGTGGCGAGGACAATGGTCTCAAGTGGTAAATCGATGGTTCGAATCCTGCTAAAACCATTTTTTATTTGAACTTCGTGAAAGGATAAAGTAAACTAAATAACCATGGTCATCCAGCACAAGACCTTGCGGTCTAGAGGCGAAGACGATGGTCTCCCAAGTGTTAAATCGATGGTTCGAATCCTACCATAACCGTTTTCATTATGAACTTCGTAAAAGGATAAAGTAACTAAATAACCATGGCCATCCAGCACAAGATCTTGCGTCTAGTGGCGAGGGACAATGGTCTCTAAGTGGTAAATCGATGTTCGAATCCTACCATAACCCTTTTTCATTATGAACTTCGTTAAAACGTAAAGTAGATCAAATAAACATAGCCGTTCACCAAGAACTTGTGGTCAAGTGGCTAAGACAATTTTCTCCCAAGTGTTAAATCGATGTTTCGAATCCCGCCAAAACTATTTTTTATTATGAACTTCATGAAAGGATAAAGTAGACTAAATAACCAGGGTCATTCAGCACAAGACCTTGCGGTCTAGTGGCGAAGACGATGGTCTCCCAAGTGTTAAATCGATGGGTCGAATCCTGCCAAAAGCTTTTTTTTTATGAACTTCGTAAAAGGATAAAGTAAACTAAATAACCATGGCCATCCAGCACAAGACCTTGTAGTCGAGTGGCGAGGAGGATGGTCTCCCAAGTGGTAAATCGATGGTGCGAATCCTACCATAACCGTTTTTCATTATGAACTTCTGAAAAGGATAAAGTAAATTAAATAACCATAACCGTTCAGCACAAGACCTTGTGGTCTAGTGGCGAAAACAATGGTCTCCGAAGTGTTAAATCGATGGTTCGAATCCTACCATAACCGTTTTTCATTATGAACTTTGTGAAAAGGATAAAGTAAATTAAATGACCATGGGCGTTCAGCTCCAGATCTTGTAGTCTATGTGATATATATATTGAATATTTAATTAGGCTGTAAGGTATAAATATGCATGCGTAATTAGCACGTTGTTGGCTTGCTGGATGATGCTGTAACATAGAATAAAACAGAGAATAAAACATTTTATGAAGACTAGATCAATCTGTATCAATCCGTATCAGAGACAAGGCATATACACTACAATTGGGCTCACTGAGGAGAAAGTCAGGGCTGTGGTGAATGCTACGGAGCCGAAAACAGCCTCTGAAGTTCGGAGTTTTCTTGGTCTGGTAAATTTCTGTAGTCTGTTCATTCCAGATTTAGCTATAACGGCTGAACCCCTGCGGAAGTTAACCAGGACAACTACACCTTTTGTTTGTGGAAATGAACAGAATAAGGTGTTTCAAGAGCTTAAGAATACGATGTCTACCGCTGATTCATTGGCTTTTTTTGATAAAGATGCAGAAACGTCGATAATCTCAGATGCTAGTCCTGTTGGTCTTGGTGCAGTGCTTGTGCAAAAGCAACAAAATGTAATGAAGGTTGTGGCATATGCTAGTAGATGTCTTTCTGACATGGAAAGGCGGTATTCTCAGACGCAGAAAGAAGCATTAAGTATAGTATGGGCTTGTGAGCGTTTTCATGTGTATTTGTTCGGGATTCACTTTGAGGTTTTGACAGACCATAAACCATTAGAAGTGATTTATTCCAAAACCCATAGGCCCTCTGCACGAGTCGAAAGTGGGTTCTGAGATTGCAGAATTATGATTTTACTGTTAAGTATCTTCCGGGTCCAGAAAACATCGCGGACACGTTGTCTCGGAAACAGTTGTTGAAGAAATCGATCGTCCAGCGGTCGTGACTGTGAAGTTTCGCGTCAAAACGGATAGCTATCGCCTAAACCAAGAAGGCAGTGTTGGCCTCCTAAACGTTTTGGTGATTATTTACTATATAAGTAATTCGTAGTACTTTATGATACCTTATAGTACTATATATATATATATATATATAGAAGTTTTAGAAACAGTAGAATTAAGCGAACATTATCATGTATACAAAGTGCGAAAACCTATGGAAAAATCATTTAAAATCTGTTTCTAAAAAGTGTTTGCAACATTTCTTCCATAGCATGTTACTAGCCCTATTGGTGCCACTGGGTTATATGTAAATGTTAAATATGATACTGATTTAATGAATATTTAAACAGTAAACATATACTCTATAGATATGTAAATATATAATCTAGTACAATGTAATTAAAAAAAACAACTTATCTCCAATATTAAACATCACAACGAGTAAATCCTCTTGGCATAAATTTTAAGTTCCAAAAACAACAATGGTATGTGCAGTTGCAAGCAAACTGCGTGTTTGCACCGACTATAACCATCATGTGAATGATTGTACAGTATAATATAAAACAAAATATTTACGAAGGAAATAAGAAATTTATGTAATGTGATTTTATAAATAGACTATTAAGGCAAGGTGTTCCCCCAAGGGGATACGCCTTGCCGACGATAATTAAAAATCTTATATTATGGGCTTTGCGTCCTATCTAAAAGACCGACAGGTAATGGATGGCACGCAATATGGGAAAGGTGGTCAATGGCCAGCAGCAAATCGAAAACTAACAAAGACCGAATACCCAAACCATAAACGGTCAGTTTAAGCGTGACATCGCGAAAGACAGATCTCCTTTAAAGTTGAAAGGTATTTACAGAAGTGTTCTACTTGTTTTTCTATATATTTATATATTGATATACATATAGATAGTAGCTACGAATACACAATGGTACCCCCAAAAGTTTTGGTCCTGGGACACTCATTTGTTCGTCGCCTACAGTGCGACCTGAAACATAAACGGGATATTCGCATGTGCCCAACCTTTAAACTCAAGGGCACAGCGAGAGTTTCTCTACACGGTATAGGGGTAGAACAGTGAAGAAGATTCGCAAATTTGATTTAGGCGTAGTTTCTCGGTGTGCCCCAGATATTGTTATTCTGGAGATAGGCACGAACGATTTGTCCTCCTTAAGGCCGAAACAGTCGGGTCACGCATTGACGACTTGGTTGCTTTATTGCTGGATCAATATCACGTAAAATTGGTATGCGCATGCATGATTTCCCCGCGAAAGAACAACCCTCTTTTTGAAAAGCAGCGTTTAATGCTGAACAATTATCTACAGGTAGTTTTAGAGAAGGTCCCGAGAGTGTTTTTATGGACACACCATGGCTTTATACGACCTTCCGTGACGCCATTTCTACCTGACGGGGTCCATTTTAATCGAATCGGGCAATATAAATTATACCGAAGTTATCGGGGGGCCATTCTTCAAGCAACTAAAATGTTATAAAATTCTCTATCTATATATATATATATATATATATATATATATATATATATATATATATATATATATATATATATATATATATATATATATATATATATATATATATATCAAAATTTAGAATCAAAATTTAGAAAGGTTGTTATAGCAAATCAAGAGTGCACAAGCCGAAGCGTGCTTTATTTAAATTTAAATTTACTGAGATAGTATGAGGAGCTACAAGCAGGACATCATATTACTATTGCTTACCATGATCAACTCCACTTTAGCTACATACAATAATATTCCTTCCCCTCACCGATTTCTCATTCCAGGCTTGGGACTGGACAATGGCTGGTTTAAAAAGGAGGAAGGAAACCAACACACAAACATAAAAGAGATTTTATTCATGATATGAAGATGGTGATGTTATTGTATTATATTACTAATGTGGGATTATTACTAAAACGCATTCACGTGTTATTCACATGAGCGGGACAATCAGTCGCGAGCTGTCATACAGAATTTACTATAACGAGAGTGCACAAGCCTAAGCGTGCTTAATATCAAAATTTAGAAAGGTTGTTATAGCAAATCAAGAGTGCACAAGCCGAAGCGTGCTTTATTTAAATTTAAATTTACTGAGATAGTATGAGGAGCTACAAGCAGGACATCATATTACTATTGCTTACCATGATCAATTCCACTTTAGCTACATACAATAATATTCCTTCCCCTCACCGATTTCTCATTCCAGGCTTGGGACTGGACAATGGCTGGTTTAAAAGGAGGAAGGAAACCAACACACAAACATAAAAGAGATTTTATTCATGATATGAAGATGTGATGTTATTGTATTATATTACTAATGTGGGATTATTACTAAAACGCATTCTTATTATATATTATTCTTATTATTCTTATTATATATATATATATAACAAGCTGTCGTACATTACATTTACTTTTATAATATAACCTTGACATTTGACAAACTTTACTCGTGATTACTTCTTAAATACCGCTTTAGCGCCTTTATCTATTATATCTTTATCTTTTATCTATATGAGAGTTCTCACACTGTTTGTGAGTTTTGTTGGCCATATGATGAACGGTGCGGCGATCTTCTGATCTGCCATGTTCATCCTGCTGACGTTTGATTTTGTCTTTATCTCTCATCTATATGAGAGGTCTCACACTTTTTGTGAGTTTTTTGTTGGCCATAGGGTGAATGGTGCGGCGATCTTCGGATCTGCCATGTTCATCCTGCTGACGTTTGATTTTGTCTTTATCTCTCATCTGTATGAGAGTTCTCACACTTTTTGTGAGTTTTGTTGGCCATAGGGTGAACGGTGCGGCGATCTTCGGATCTGCCATGTTCATCCTGCTGATGTTTGATTTTCTAATCATTCTTTCACAAGTTCCAATTTTCAATTACGACAAATAACGGACGAATCCTCACTATTGAATGTTCGCCATTACGGGGGATAGTTTTATTTCTCGCACAACGACAAAATTTGGGTGCGGTTGCTTTACTATCTAAAAACTCATTACGCCATAAGTATCTATTTCTGCTTTTAAAGTTTTATTTCTTAGAATGCCACCCGTACGTCGTTCTAAGCGTGTCGCCGCTCCATCAGCCGTTTTTGCGAGAGTCTGTTCAGAACCAACCAACAACATCTCGTCGAACTCGAAGTTCGTCCAATGCTGTATCTGTTGGTGCCGCCCCGTCAACGTCAACTGTGCCCGTGAGTCAAGCGACTTTGCCCTCTCTTTCGAGTGAGCTTATCTCAACGCTGGTGTCTTCCGTTACCGAGGCAGTCACGCAAAAGCTAGCTGGTTTCTTACCAACCTCTGCGTCTTCCACATCCACAATGGCGTCTGCCCCAACGGATTCTACCTCCGGAATCGAAATCTCAAACCAGGGTCCCAATGCAGATTCTCTGGTCAACGACGCGCTCACGTCCATACAAGAAAACCTTACAGGTCAGACCACTCCTTTTTCTCTTCAATGTTCAAGTGCCCCGGGTCCACGGGAATCGTTCCACTCTGCCGCTTTGCCTCTTGATTCGCGGATTCCGGATAAAATAAAGCTTAAAATATGGAATGAGGAGTTTGTCGATATAAGTACTTTGTCAGGTGGCCCAGACGCGGCCGCTAAATACGAGATTAGTGTACGTACCTCTGACAACGGTCAACCTGCTTCTCTTCTCCTTGAGCCGACTGCGAAATCCAAAAGGGTGAAAACTATTAGCGATTGGCTTCGTTCGTTTCATATTTTTGTTTCCATTTATACACAACGGTACCCCCATGAGTCCCCCGCGCTCATGAAATATTGTCAAATCATCCAGGATTTGGCCAATAGGGGTCATAATTGGTTTTACTACGATGAGAATTTTCGATTTTTGCGCCAAACACAGGCCACGCGGGTTCCCTGGGCGACTGTTCACTGGGAGTTATGGTTGAAATGTCAATATCCCACTACTTCTAAGCCGAACACGCAAGGCAGCAATCATACGCGCCACCCTTCAAAAGTGTCTGTTCCTCGGGGATATTGTTTTAAGTTTCATCGCGGAACGTTTTGTGCCGGTTGTGATTTCAAGCACATTTGTTTTAAATGCAACGGATCGCACCGTGCCGTGAATTGTAATTTTCGTGCCAACAACAGACCATCTCCCACTGATCGATCGCCTAGGCCTATTTCAACAACGTCCGTTGGCAACACCCGTAAAACTTCATAATTTACAAATATTGTTAGAAGGTTATAATCCAAGTATTGTTGATACACTAATTTCCGGATTTACTTCGGGTTTTCGCATCATTTCTCTGGCACAGAACAGTCGTTTGAAGCAATAAATTTACGGTCTGCTCTTGACAAACCAGAAGCGGTTGACCAAAAATTAACGAAAGAGTTAGAGGCATCTCGCCTTGCTGGGCCATTTAATTATCCGCCTTTTCCAAATTTTCGTGTTTCGCCTTTGGGCCTGGTTCCTAAAAAACAACCGGGTGATTTTCGCATGATTCATCATTTATCGTTTCCAAAGGGAGCATCGGTTAATGATGGTATACCCGATTTCGAAACATCTGTGCGGTACGCTATCGTTGACGACGCTATTCAACTTATTAAAAAAGCGGGCCGTGGTTGTTTCCTGGCGAAAACAGATATAAAAAATGCTTTTCGAATCATTCCTATCAGCCCAGCGGATTATCACCTCTTAGGCATAAAATGGCGGAGTTTGTATTATTACGACCGGGCAATGCCAATGGGTTGCTCCAGTTCGTGTCGCACTTTTGAGATTTTTAGTGCGGCTATCGAATGGATCGCTAGGGAAAGGCTTAACATCGGCAAACTCCTTCATTTGCTCGACGACTTCCTGTTTGTTGCACCGGATTATTCTGCTTGTAAAACAAACTTACAAGTATTCATTGCTCTTTGTGATTTCATTGGCGTGCCTATAGCACCGGGAAAAACCATGGGTCCCTCAACAACCTTAACGTTCGCTGGGATTGAATTAGATACAATACAATTCCAGGCCCGATTGCCGATGGATAAAATCGAGAAATGTGTTCAATCTATCGCACGCTTTTTAATTCGTAAAAAGGTTACACTCAAAGAACTTCAGTCCTTAATTGGATTACTTAATTTCGCATGTTCGGTCATTATGCGTCAGGTCGCGCATTCCTGCGACGCTTAATTGATCTAACGCGTGGCATTTCACACCCTCATTTCTTTATTCGCTTAACGCAAAGTGTGAAACATGATCTTCGTGTCTGGCAAACGTTTCTGTCGAATTTCAACGGCAAATCATTCTTTTTGCACAACCATTGGCGTAATAACTCCCATTTGAATTTATATACTGACGCTTCGGGTAGTATTGGTTTTGGGGCCCTGTTTGGTTGCGACTGGTGCTATGGCGCATGGCCAACTGACTGGCGGAGTTACAATATTGCCGTTCTAGAGCTATATCCGATTGTCCTCAGCCTGTGTTTATGGGGATCAAAAATGCGCAATCATTGTATTTTGTTTCTCACGGATAATGAAGCTTTGGTGTCTGTTATTAATAAGCAAACATCAAAGGATTCTTATATCATGACACTCGTTCGCCGGATGGTTTTAGTTTGTTTAGAATACAATATTTTATTCAAAGCAAAGCATATACCGGGTAAACAAAATGTCCTAGCTGATTGTTTGTCTCGTTTACAGCTCCAAAAATTTTCACAATTGGCGCCGGCCGACATGCATCGAGCTCCAACGCCTATTCCCTTTCACCTGCTGCCGGAAAATTGGCGACTATAGTTTCTCAATTAGCTCAAAGTAGCTTGCAACCTTCTTCAGTGCCGACTTATAAACGGGCATGGGCACTTTTTACGCAATTTCATGTGGCAATTTTTAATGAGGGATCGTTCACTTTGCCTTTGTCGCCCTCAGTCGTTGCGTTATTCATAGCGTACTTATTTGACCTCAAGTACGCCTCTTCAACAGTTAACACTTATGTATCTGCACTTGGTTATACTCATCGCATGTCCGATCTACCGGATCTAACGAGAGTTTTCTACGTAACGCAAATCTTAAAGGGGTATGGTAAGAAAGGCTTCCGCTTAGATAGTAGGTTGCCTATAACTTTACCAATTCTCAATCGTCTTATTGAGGCTGCGCCTCATATTGCTGGGTCACCGTACCAAATATGTCAATTCCGGGAAATGTGCTCTTTAGCATTTTTCGCGTTCCTGAGAATTGGAGAAATAACTAAGAAGTCAAATAACGAACCCCTTCAATTGCGACAACTCTCCAAAATATCTCCCGATGATGGCCGGGTTGCTGGCATAAGGTTGCCTTTCGAGGACTTCAAGCACAATTATAACAGTAGACCTTTCAGTTTGGAAATTTACAGGCAAACGGCATGCTGTCCTGTTCGCTTATTAGAGGAGTACATGATTTTGCGAGGTACCCAGCCCGGAGCTATTTTTCTATCGCAACTGGGCATTCCAGTCTCGTGTGACGAGTTTGCCAATCTTCTTAAAAAGGCTTTCCGCTTCTATGGACTCGATACTTCCAAATATAAGTCTCATTCATTTCGAATAGGCGCCGCTTCCCACGCAGCTGAACACGGGCACTCTGATGCCCAAATTCGAACTATGGGGCGTTGGAAATCGAACGCATTCCTCAAATATATACGTTTTTCTTCCCTATCAACATAGTTTGGATGAATTTTCGAGCGTAAAACGTGCGGGGAGTTTTCTGCTCGAATTGTGCGGTTATTTTATTTCTTCTTCAGCTTGCACATGGTCAGCAAGGGCGATCGTTTGCATTCCGGGGGGGGGAAATAAAGTGCTTATAACAGGGTGATGGAGAAGCTTCTTCTGGGCGCGGTAATATTGTGACTCTGCTAAACTAATATCAGTTAAGTGTAGATTATCAGCAAGGGCGATAATCTATGCCTTTTAACGGGCTTTGTAAGTGCCTTTTTGCCCATGTTCGTTTATACGGTCGCGCAGACCGCTGATCCTGTATTAATGTATTACGAAACTTTCTGAAACTTTCTGCATGCATCCCTTTCCTTGGGGTGGGGTCAACTTGCTTTGCTTCGTTGTTTTGGCGGTAATTTGCCTCCACCCTTTTCTGAGCGTAACTATTTGGAATTTTAATGCAATGTATTAATAAATATCTTTTGTTTAACAGAAATAAAGCGGCTAGGAGAACCATTACTCCTAGCCAAAATTATCCCAAAACGGCGTAAAATTTAATGTGTCATTATTGATGCTCAGAAAACTGAGCTGCGGAAAGAGTATGCAAAATTCATGCCTGGCAATATATCTATGCGTAAATAAATCACATTACATAAAACAAAATATTTACGAAGGAAATAAGAAATTTATGTAATGTGATTTTATAAATAGACTATTAAGGCAAGGTGTACCCCCAAGGGGATACGCCTTGCCGACCATAATTAAAAATCTTATATTATGGGCTTTGTGTCCTATCTAAAAGACCGACAGGTAATGGATGGCACGAAATATGGGAAAGGTGGTCAATGGCCAGCAGCAAATCGAAAACTAACAAAGACCGAATACCCAAACCATAAACGGTCAGTTTAAGCGTGACATCGCGAAAGACAGATCTCCTTTAAAGTTGAAAGGTATTTACAGAAGTGTTCTACTTGTTTTTCTATATATTTATATGTTGATATACATATAGATAGTAGCTACGAATACACAATGGTACCCCCAAAAGTTTTGGTCCTGGGACACTCATTTGTTCGTCGCCTACAGTGCGACCTGAAACATAAACGGGATATTCGCATGTGCCCAACCTTTAAACTCAAGGGCACAGCGAGAGTTTCTCTACACGGTATAGGAGGTAGAACAGTGAAGAAGATTCGCAAATTTGATTTAGGCGTAGTTTCTCGGTGTGCCCCAGATATTGTTATTCTGGAGATAGGCACGAACGATTTGTCCTCCTTAAGGCCCGAAACAGTCGGGTCACGCATTGACGACTTGGTTGCTTTATTGCTGGATCAATATCACGTAAAATTGGTATGCGCATGCATGATTTCCCCGCGAAAGAACAACCCTCTTTTTGAAAAGCAGCGTTTAATGCTGAACAATTATCTACAGGTAGTTTTAGAGAAGGTCCCGAGAGTGTTTTTATGGACACACCATGGCTTCATACGACCTTCCGTGACGCCATTTCTACCTGACGGGGTCCATTTTAATCGAATCGGGCAATATAAATTATACCGAAGTTATCGGGGGGCCATTCTTCAAGCAACTAAAATGTTATAAAATTCTCTATCTATATATATATATATATATATATATATATATATATATATATATATATATATATATATATATATAACAAGCTGTCGTACATTACATTTACTTTTATAATATAACCTTGACATTTGACAAACTTTACTCGTGATTACTTCTTAAATACCGCTTTAGCGCCTTTATCTATTATATCTTTATCTTTTATCTATATGAGAGTTCTCACACTGTTTGTGAGTTTTGTTGGCCATATGATGAACGGTGCGGCGATCTTCTGATCTGCCATGTTCATCCTGCTGACGTTTGATTTTGTCTTTATCTCTCATCTATATGAGAGGTCTCACACTTTTTGTGAGTTTTTTGTTGGCCATAGGGTGAATGGTGCGGCGATCTTCGGATCTGCCATGTTCATCCTGCTGACGTTTGATTTTGTCTTTATCTCTCATCTGTATGAGAGTTCTCACACTTTTTGTGAGTTTTGTTGGCCATAGGGTGAACGGTGCGGCGATCTTCGGATCTGCCATGTTCATCCTGCTGATGTTTGATTTTCTAATCATTCTTTCACAAGTTCCAATTTTCAATTACGACAAATAACGGACGAATCCTCACTATTGAATGTTCGCCATTACGGGGGATAGTTTTATTTCTCGCACAACGACAAAATTTGGGTGCGGTTGCTTTACTATCTAAAAACTCATTACGCCATAAGTATCTATTTCTGCTTTTAAAGTTTTATTTCTTAGAATGCCACCCGTACGTCGTTCTAAGCGTGTCGCCGCTCCATCAGCCGTTTTTGCGAGAGTCTGTTCAGAACCAACCAACAACATCTCGTCGAACTCGAAGTTCGTCCAATGCTGTATCTGTTGGTGCCGCCCCGTCAACGTCAACTGTGCCCGTGAGTCAAGCGACTTTGCCCTCTCTTTCGAGTGAGCTTATCTCAACGCTGGTGTCTTCCGTTACCGAGGCAGTCACGCAAAAGCTAGCTGGTTTCTTACCAACCTCTGCGTCTTCCACATCCACAATGGCGTCTGCCCCAACGGATTCTACCTCCGGAATCGAAATCTCAAACCAGGGTCCCAATGCAGATTCTCTGGTCAACGACGCGCTCACGTCCATACAAGAAAACCTTACAGGTCAGACCACTCCTTTTTCTCTTCAATGTTCAAGTGCCCCGGGTCCACGGGAATCGTTCCACTCTGCCGCTTTGCCTCTTGATTCGCGGATTCCGGATAAAATAAAGCTTAAAATATGGAATGAGGAGTTTGTCGATATAAGTACTTTGTCAGGTGGCCCAGACGCGGCCGCTAAATACGAGATTAGTGTACGTACCTCTGACAACGGTCAACCTGCTTCTCTTCTCCTTGAGCCGACTGCGAAATCCAAAAGGGTGAAAACTATTAGCGATTGGCTTCGTTCGTTTCATATTTTTGTTTCCATTTATACACAACGGTACCCCCATGAGTCCCCCGCGCTCATGAAATATTGTCAAATCATCCAGGATTTGGCCAATAGGGGTCATAATTGGTTTTACTACGATGAGAATTTTCGATTTTTGCGCCAAACACAGGCCACGCGGGTTCCCTGGGCGACTGTTCACTGGGAGTTATGGTTGAAATGTCAATATCCCACTACTTCTAAGCCGAACACGCAAGGCAGCAATCATACGCGCCACCCTTCAAAAGTGTCTGTTCCTCGGGGATATTGTTTTAAGTTTCATCGCGGAACGTTTTGTGCCGGTTGTGATTTCAAGCACATTTGTTTTAAATGCAACGGATCGCACCGTGCCGTGAATTGTAATTTTCGTGCCAACAACAGACCATCTCCCACTGATCGATCGCCTAGGCCTATTTCAACAACGTCCGTTGGCAACACCCGTAAAACTTCATAATTTACAAATATTGTTAGAAGGTTATAATCCAAGTATTGTTGATACACTAATTTCCGGATTTACTTCGGGTTTTCGCATTCATTTCTCTGGCACAGAACAGTCGTTTGAAGCAATAAATTTACGGTCTGCTCTTGACAAACCAGAAGCGGTTGACCAAAAATTAACGAAAGAGTTAGAGGCATCTCGCCTTGCTGGGCCATTTAATTATCCGCCTTTTCCAAATTTTCGTGTTTCGCCTTTGGGCCTGGTTCCTAAAAAACAACCGGGTGATTTTCGCATGATTCATCATTTATCGTTTCCAAAGGGAGCATCGGTTAATGATGGTATACCCGATTTCGAAACATCTGTGCGGTACGCTATCGTTGACGACGCTATTCAACTTATTAAAAAAGCGGGCCGTGGTTGTTTCCTGGCGAAAACAGATATAAAAAATGCTTTTCGAATCATTCCTATCAGCCCAGCGGATTATCACCTCTTAGGCATAAAATGGCGGAGTTTGTATTATTACGACCGGGCAATGCCAATGGGTTGCTCCAGTTCGTGTCGCACTTTTGAGATTTTTAGTGCGGCTATCGAATGGATCGCTAGGGAAAGGCTTAACATCGGCAAACTCCTTCATTTGCTCGACGACTTCCTGTTTGTTGCACCGGATTATTCTGCTTGTAAAACAAACTTACAAGTATTCATTGCTCTTTGTGATTTCATTGGCGTGCCTATAGCACCGGGAAAAACCATGGGTCCCTCAACAACCTTAACGTTCGCTGGGATTGAATTAGATACAATACAATTCCAGGCCCGATTGCCGATGGATAAAATCGAGAAATGTGTTCAATCTATCGCACGCTTTTTAATTCGTAAAAAGGTTACACTCAAAGAACTTCAGTCCTTAATTGGATTACTTAATTTCGCATGTTCGGTCATTATGCGTCAGGTCGCGCATTCCTGCGACGCTTAATTGATCTAACGCGTGGCATTTCACACCCTCATTTCTTTATTCGCTTAACGCAAAGTGTGAAACATGATCTTCGTGTCTGGCAAACGTTTCTGTCGAATTTCAACGGCAAATCATTCTTTTTGCACAACCATTGGCGTAATAACTCCCATTTGAATTTATATACTGACGCTTCGGGTAGTATTGGTTTTGGGGCCCTGTTTGGTTGCGACTGGTGCTATGGCGCATGGCCAACTGACTGGCGGAGTTACAATATTGCCGTTCTAGAGCTATATCCGATTGTCCTCAGCCTGTGTTTATGGGGATCAAAAATGCGCAATCATTGTATTTTGTTTCTCACGGATAATGAAGCTTTGGTGTCTGTTATTAATAAGCAAACATCAAAGGATTCTTATATCATGACACTCGTTCGCCGGATGGTTTTAGTTTGTTTAGAATACAATATTTTATTCAAAGCAAAGCATATACCGGGTAAACAAAATGTCCTAGCTGATTGTTTGTCTCGTTTACAGCTCCAAAAATTTTCACAATTGGCGCCGGCCGACATGCATCGAGCTCCAACGCCTATTCCCTTTCACCTGCTGCCGGAAAATTGGCGACTATAGTTTCTCAATTAGCTCAAAGTAGCTTGCAACCTTCTTCAGTGCCGACTTATAAACGGGCATGGGCACTTTTTACGCAATTTCATGTGGCAATTTTTAATGAGGGATCGTTCACTTTGCCTTTGTCGCCCTCAGTCGTTGCGTTATTCATAGCGTACTTATTTGACCTCAAGTACGCCTCTTCAACAGTTAACACTTATGTATCTGCACTTGGTTATACTCATCGCATGTCCGATCTACCGGATCTAACGAGAGTTTTCTACGTAACGCAAATCTTAAAGGGGTATGGTAAGAAAGGCTTCCGCTTAGATAGTAGGTTGCCTATAACTTTACCAATTCTCAATCGTCTTATTGAGGCTGCGCCTCATATTGCTGGGTCACCGTACCAAATATGTCAATTCCGGGCAATGTGCTCTTTAGCATTTTTCGCGTTCCTGAGAATTGGAGAAATAACTAAGAAGTCAAATAACGAACCCCTTCAATTGCGACAACTCTCCAAAATATCTCCCGATGATGGCCGGGTTGCAGGCATAAGGTTGACTTTCGAGGACTTCAAGCACAATTATAACAGTAGACCTTTCAGTTTGGAAATTTACAGGCAAACGGCATGCTGTCCTGTTCGCTTATTAGAGGAGTACATGATTTTGCGAGGTACCCAGCCCGGAGCTATTTTTCTATCACAACTGGGCATTCCAGTCTCGTGTGACGAGTTTGCCAATCTTCTTAAAAAGGCTTTCCGCTTCTGTGGACTCGATACTTCCAAATATAAGTCTCATTCATTTCGAATAGGCGCCGCTTCCCACGCAGCTGAACACGGGCACTCTGATGCCCAAATTCGAACTATGGGGCGTTGGAAATCGAACGCATTCCTCAAATATATACGTTTTTCTTCCCTATCAACATAGTTTGGATGAATTTTCGAGCGTAAAACGTGCGGGGAGTTTTCTGCTCGAATTGTGCGGTTATTTTATTTCTTCTTCAGCTTGCACATGGTCAGCAAGGGCGATCGTTTGCATTCCGGGGGGGGGAAATAAAGTGCTTATAACAGGGTGATGGAGAAGCTTCTTCTGGGCGCGGTAATATTGTGACTCTGCTAAACTAATATCAGTTAAGTGTAGATTATCAGCAAGGGCGATAATCTATGCCTTTTAACGGGCTTTGTAAGTGCCTTTTTGCCCATGTTCGTTTATACGGTCGCGCAGACCGCTGATCCTGTATTAATGTATTACGAAACTTTCTGAAACTTTCTGCATGCATCCCTTTCCTTGGGGTGGGGTCAACTTGCTTTGCTTCGTTGTTTTGGCGGTAATTTGCCTCCACCCTTTTCTGAGCGTAACTATTTGGAATTTTAATGCAATGTATTAATAAATATCTTTTGTTTAACAGAAATAAAGCGGCTAGGAGAACCATTACTCCTAGCCAAAATTATCCCAAAACGGCGTAAAATTTAATGTGTCATTATTGATGCTCAGAAAACTGAGCTGCGGAAAGAGTATGCAAAATTCATGCCTGGCAATATATCTATGCGTAAATAAATCACATTACATAAAACAAAATATTTACGAAGGAAATAAGAAATTTATGTAATGTGATTTTATAAATAGACTATTAAGGCAAGGTGTACCCCCAAGGGGATACGCCTTGCCGACGATTAATTATATATTTGCGTCCTATCTAAAAGACCGACAGGTAATGGATGGCACGCAATATGGGAAAGGTGGTCAATGGCCAGCAGCAAATCGAAAACTAACAAAGACCGAATACCCAAACCATAAACGGTCAGTTTAAGCGTGACATCGCGAAAGACAGATCTCCTTTAAAGTTGAACCCACCTCCTCCCCAAAGCCTCCGCTAACAATTATGTACATTGGACGATTTACCGTAGCTGATATATATAGAGAGAGGAACGTTATATCTCAATTAGTGATGGTCGTAGGCCGTATCTACAGGTGCTGGCGGTAATTTGCCTCCACCCTTTTCTGAGCGTAACTATTTGGAATTTTAATGCAATGTATTAATAAATATCGTTTTGTTTAACAGAAATAAAGCGGCTAGGAGAACCATTACTCCTAGCCAAAATTATCCCAAAACGGCGTAAAATTTAATGTGTCATTATTGATGCTCAGAAAACTGAGCTGCGGAAAGGGTATGCAAAATTCATGCCTGGCAATATATCTATGCGTAAATAAATCACATTACATAAAGGCCTAGAGTTGGAAGTGGAAGCACTGCATGTTTACGCTTTTCAGTCCCTGTATAATTTATAACCTAATTTCATGTAAATCAAGCCAAATCCATAATACATGCACACAGCAAAATCGTGAGTCTTATTTTAAGAAAAAAAATACAAACAAGTAAAATTGTTCTTGTCAGTATAGTAAGAATATTATTCTTGGCAAGAATCCAGGCAAGAATATTATTCTTACCTGGAATCTCATTTTAAGAAAAACAATTCTTGCAACAAGAATTTTCTAAAGAAAAAATACTCGTTTTAAGTAACACATTGCTTGAAATAAGCAAAATTATTATTGTATATTAAGGAACCTACTCACACAATTCTTACCTAGAATGTTACAAATAAGAAAAAAACTACTTAAAACAAGAATAATTTTACTTATAATAAGTACAAAATTTTTAGACAAAAGAAAACATCACAGATACATTATTCTTATACATTATTTTAGTTCAAAATATTAAAACTACTTATTTAGTGGCCATACTAAATATATAAATGCCATACATTTACATCTGACAGAAATAGTTTTTTCAAAGTACTGCTAGGTTTGTGCAATACCTTGCTCAAATAAACAAGTCTTTCAAGGACTTAATTAAAAATTGCCAATTGGCAAGTTTAGGAAAGTATCCGATAGAGCTCAGATAATGAAATTAAGCCCTTGTATGAACCCAGAAGTAGTTGAATAAAAATATTCATGGAAGAAGACAAACACATCTATGCAAACTCACTGCATGTCTTCAATTATTACACATAAGCTAAAGTCATTCATTCCTGAGCAATGTTTCCCTTTGATTATTGACCAGCTGTTCTTAAATTTTGTATATCATGCCAAACATGAAAATATTTATAAGATCACCTGGAGTATTTTTTTCCTTGAAAATTAAGTGCTGAAACACTGTGGGTCCAATTAACCATTGGTATAGCAAATTTTCCACTGAATTTCTTGCTCACTACCTCAATCCATGTTCCTAATAAAACAAAAAAGCAAGCATACTTGAGAAATCAGAGTTAAGATAACAAATGTTAAAGAAACTAAGCAGTGCATAATATGTGTGAAATATATGATTGGGGATGCTATGCACAGTTTTGCATGCTCTGACAGATATAAAATTAGGCATAAAGGGTAGTCATCTGGTAAGCTGTCAATGATTTTTCCTTTTATCTATTACATGATAAATAAGTATATAATCAATTGGTCAATAAGTATATAATTACCGGTATATTATTATACATTAAAAACTAAGCCATATGCTTAGGTGAATAATCTAACAGCATTGCACAATTCCTTATAATGCATTACTTACCACAGATATTACTTTCAATGAGACCTCTTTCATTACAGGTTTAGACATAAACATCACCACTTGTTAATCCACCATCTAAGAATGCATATAAAAAAATTTAAAAGGCAATATAACAGTTATTTCATCCTAATTCTTAATCAAAACTTATGTATATCCAGTAACCAAGATTCAGTATATCATGATCCTAAGATTGAGTACAAATGTTTCAGCTAAAATTTGACCATGGTTTTATAGCTAACGTCAATATCACGTACACTTTTTATGGCATAGTGCCTATAGTATAACCACGTTATAATATATTATATAAACGTCGTTCATTTATCGGGAATGATGAGTATTAAAACTGTGAATATATCTGTTTATTGTTTATAAATACGTTTACTGTTTACGCGGCAAATTCAAAAATAGCTTTCGTCTGTTTGCGCGTATAATTTTAAATCCTTACCTCTTAGAAGACTGAGATTCCCAGCCACTTTTAAAACAATCTGCGCAATCTTCTGCAGGAAATTTTGCGACATAATGTCCAGTAAATCCTATCCACAGTAATCCACAATAATCCACAGTTCTTTCCGCCAGTTGGCAGTTAGCGAAGTTTAAATATATATTTTCATAAGAAACGAACTACGTCCATTCAGAATGCTTAAATAGGCATTAAAACCTTCATTTCGTCTGCATATGAAACGAAACTTGCGAATCTTTGCTCGGTTATTAAATGTTACTTAGTAAGAATGTAAAAATATTCTTGGTTGTTTGAAATAAATTGGTTGTTTGAAATTAGTATTCTTGGCAAGTGAATTGGCAACAAGCGTTTTTGATTGCCGGTTTTAAGTTAACAATGTTTCTTGCCAAGAATCCACAAAGACGCTTTCCTTGTTTTAAGAATACCAAAATTATTAGTTAGAATACAAGCTAGAACATTTACTTGTTTTAAGAAACGGTTATTCTTGCTTAAAAAAAGTTTACTTATTCAAGTAAAATTCATTCTTGATAAGAATAATTTATCCCCTTTTACTTATTTTGAGCAAACTTTTGCTTAAAATAAGAATTTCTCAAGAACATTATTCTAGGTAAGAATTCTCGATTTTGCTGTGCATGTGCATGATTATATAAATACTGTATAACTGTTTGCCTCAGTGAAATTGAAAATTATTGCCGTGTGTGATCACTGATCAGTGTGATTGGGCGCAACCAGTAAAATCAACAAAACAACGTTTGCATAATTATAAATTAGACGAAACGGTAATTTTCGTAGTTCGGTTACTCTTTGCAATTAGAGTCAAATTGACTCCTTCGAAGAGTAACATTACCTTTTGGTAGAGTAACAAGACTCTATTGTAGAGTCGTTTTGACCCCAGTCGAAACTACCCTTAGAGTTGAAACAACTATATATATATATATATATATATATTATATATATATATATATATATATATATATATATATATATATATATATTATAATATATATATATATTATATATATATATATACAGACTGTACTGAACAACTTTTGGTAAACAAACTTATGCGTATTTTGGTAAACAAACCCGCATTCGATAAACATTGCTAGAGACCAGACTGAAGTGCATCGACGCTGTTCTCGACAATCTGGGTGGTATGTTGCACCATCGAATTGACAATCGTTTGGGGTACCTTGCCTTCCTCTTTGACCTTGATTAAGCCCAATACATTTGATCGTTGATTACTCTCGACCTCGCAAACAAAGACGAAAAAATCATCGTCATCGTTTTTACCATTATAAACGTCAAGTTCATCTCCCTCGTTGTTGGCACGTGGATCTCGTTCAACAACTTCCTCTGCTTGAAGTACTTGACTATGCTTGTTCAAAATGGTTTCGCAGAGAGAAATAGTTCGTGTACGTACGTGGACATTCATTAATGCCACATAGCGCATGGAAATCCCGATCACTCTTGTGAACCCGACCGAGATGATTGATCAACGAGCGAAGAGTTTGACATGTAAAGTTAATGCATAGGTTACAGTGATAGTGCATTCCGGACATCGTCGAAGCTATAGGAGTAATATTGGAGACGTATTTCAGTTCATGTACTACTCTACTTCAACTAACTGTGGGACTTGTTGACCTTAGATGTTCCCACATATATCTGCAGTAAGAACTTTGGGTGCAAAACACTGAGCTATATTATAATTCCTGGAGGACTGGTTCGTCATTTTTCGGTAACTTCGCCGCCATCTTTTCGAAGCAAAAAACATGGCGGACTTCACCTTTTGCGCAGTGCGCAGTATTCCTCTGTGCTCATACCGTGTACTTGGTCGAGATGATTTGCTAACCTTGCTAAATTTATACTACCACAGCCAAATACAGGACAGTTCCTACGCGTGCGACGCATATTAAGATGATTGCTCAACAAATTCCTAATAATAATTGGCTCATTTTTTCGTGGGTCAGGTATTTTATTAGCCCCGTATTAGCCCCGGAAAAGTCCGGGCTTGTCAACGCAAACTCTTGCTTAAGGAAGACAAAGTCAAACGATCTAAACAAGAAAACAGTGTAGTGCCCGGACAATATGTTTAAAATATTTGTAAAATTGTTCTACTTTATTATATTGTTACAAGCGTTAATCCGTGTCTTAATTTATGCTCCAAGCATCGCGTTGTCCATAACACCAATATATATTTCCCTCTAAAAATGCATACATTTTTGCATTCGCCATACCCCCTTTTTCCTCCCTTTGAGGAGCTTGGGCCTGAAATATCTCATTGAGCAGATGAGCATCTTTTCATGAACATTTATGAGCATATGCTCATAGGCCCGTTTGGGCCCTATGTGGCCTTATATGGCACTATTAGGCCCGATGGCCCGATTGCTGACTGCGCGTCCTAACCCGCGATTATGGAAAAATATTCCATTAAATATCTATGAGAGCAAGTAAAACAGGAAATCCAGGGAGAACAAGCCAACAGTGTACTAGCCAGTGTACTAGCTCGTTTTTACTCAAACAAACCACCTATGCGAAACAAGAAATACGGTTACCATATGAACGTCAAAGAATCGCGCGAGTATAGGCGAACATTTGTGTTAAATAACTGTTGACATCACATATGTAAAGACTACATTAACATATGTGACCTTCCACGGGAAAACATACGTTTACGCTATTTCGTTCGTTCAAAAATATCGTTCGTTATCCGTTCGTTTGCCGTTCAAACGCTTCAAGCGTTCGTTGAAATGATTTTCGAGATCGTTCATCGTTCGAAATTGCCCGTTCGAACGCTTAGGAAAAATCGTTCGAAAATTGGTCCAAAAGCGTTCAACGGTTTGATTTACCGTTCGTTGAAACGTTTGCCGGAATTTCGTTCAATCGCATTGGATTTGGTTCAACATTCGATTAAACATTTGCAATGTTACAACTTTAGAGAAGAAGCGCAGAATGTGTTACACAGAAATACTCCCAGAAATGTATTCAGTTCCTTAGTAGAAGGCTTGTAAAGGAAATAGTAGGGTTATATCATTTTAGCCTAATCGAATGCTTTTTTGCGCTTCATGTTCTGGTTTATGCTTTGCGTGCTCTTATTTCATTAGCGACAAATTTCACGTTATAAGCTTTCTTTTAAAAATTTATCGTTTTTGTGCTTCGGTAATGCACTGAATGGTTAGAATTTGTGTTTTAATATACTTCTGTAGCTTCCATAAAGCCAAAGTTCACCGCGCGCACAAACAACGTCGCAAGCCATATATTACAGCATTACGAGCCATAATATGCCTTGGCAAGGTGCTAATTAAGTTGCATAATTGTCGGAAGTCTGTAATGTATGTAAACAGACAAAACCAGATTTTAAAAT
>NW_021163401.1:0-82145 GCF_004324835.1 Dendronephthya gigantea
CAAAACGACTCTTTTGAATTTACAGTGTATAAACACCGAGCTTTCGGGAATTTAATGTACAGATTAATAAATATAATATTACGAATTATGAGTAAGATTTAAAGCAAATGCCGGATTTAAAGCTTTCGACGATAATTTGACGGAGTATTTTCATACAATTTTCTTATTCTTCTAAGGCATATATAGAACAACATTGACTTCGACATTGTATTTATAAGAAAGTACTAATTTCTGATATGATATATTTTTCTCGGCCGATTCTATGTCAATGCCTAGTGACAATCAGGCGAAAACGCCTTTGAACATGCAATACCCCACAGTCACGTTAGAAACATATACTGTATCAGATATCTGAGAGTTAAAGCGTACTTTTCTTGCGACGCTTAATAGACTATTATAGGGTGGATTTCCACCTGCAGAGAAGTAGTTCCGGTAGAAATATTGCCGGTAACCTTTTGAATCACATACGCTGTGAGCATGTGACGTTATAATGTTAACATTTTTGTTTGAATTACGGTAACTATTACTTTGCATGATTCTATACTCTTTCAATTTATACATTTAATGCCCTAACAAATTATACCATGCACGTATGTTATGCTATTAAAAGTACGATCGGTACACACACCGAGCTTTCGGAATACATTGTACATATTAATAAATATAATACTACGAATTATGAATAAGATTTAAGAAAATGCCGGATTTATTTATACTGTATCAGATATCTGAACATACTGTACAGATACTGTATCAGCGTACTTCAGAACAGTCATGTTCAACTAATTTATGCATTTAAAATATTTCGCTGGCGAACCATTTCTCTGTAAGGGGAAATCCAGCCTTAGAGGATCCGTTTTTGGAGAAGCGAAGTCACTTCTGCTTGGCTTCAATTTCATTTCATGTAAGTGCAACTCAAGCTTTTTGGCATTCAGTCAACGACACAGGCAACAACATATTTCCACTAAATGCCGCATGTGACGTTTCCTCTCAGTTCATTCAGGGTGTGTACGATATCGTGTTTTTTCCCCGAATTTATATAATATGGCTATATATATGTGAAATAATATATTAATTAATATATATGACTTTGATAATACAGACCAATATTGCCAGTGTGAGATATGGCAGACTGCATACGTGCGTTTGGGTTGAATCTCTTTTGGGTTTATTTGAAAATGTTAAATGCCGGAGAAAGTCGAAGAGTAAAAGAGAATAAGAAATACGAAACTTGAAAAGTGCTCAAATTGTTCCCTCTTTTTTACCCTCATCTTCAGGAAACGATTTTTGTACGGGATCTTTCGCTTTCGTGAAGACTAGGTTAGGTGCATTATATTGAAATACATATACTTAAATTAAGGACAAGTTGAGCTTTTTAATATGAAACGATAGGACAAGCGAATTTGGCGTTTTGCTATCACTAATCGAGTGACAAACAACTCATGTTTGAGGTACTATTGTTGTAGAAGCTAAGGTTCACTTTTTTTTAATTTACCTTTTTTAGCCCCAATATTTCTGCTGTGAATCTTTTCAAGTAAGGGCCATCGTCGACATCGGAAATGTCTTACCTACAAGAAACGTTTGAAGAACGCTGTCACACCACAGGGGCACCAAGTCACCTTTCGTTTTTCACCGCATCAATATCGATTCTACTTTTAGTTACAAATATCCCTGGGAACCTCCTTCTAATCCTTGCTGTAGCCTTTGATCCTCATAAAAACCTCCGGAGCCCGTTTAACTATCTCATGTCAAATCTAGCCGTCGCTGACCTCATAGTTGGTTTAGTGACTGGACCGTTGTCAGTCAACTATCATATTAAGGAAGGTCTGTATGGGCGGCTATCTATTGGGGAAATCAGACTGTTTCATATGAGTTACTTTGTGTCATGCACGGCGAGTATTCTGAGCCTGGCGTCACTAGCAACCGAACGATACCTCGCTATGAGAAATCCCCACAACTATCGCAACAAGTTAACCCGAAAGAGAATCCTCATGACCGTCATTTTAATATGGCTCGTATCCTTCACACTACCTTTCATATATTTTGAAGTGGGGTCTATAACTTGTGCATTTATACTGGCAAACACTACAGTCTTTCTAGCTCTCGGTATCCGATGTGTTTCACTTACGGTCTGATGATATACAAATTCAAAACCTATAAAACTCGTATCCAGAGCGCGCAGAAGGCAAAAAAGAAAAATAATGATCTGTGTTGCGTGGTCAGTAAAGATCACCAGGACAACAGTAGGCATGGCGACAAGACGAATAAACATAACGTCATCAGTAAGGCCAACGACTGTCGCCGTGACAAAACGGTTCGCATGGAAACCAAAGTCACAAAAATGTTTCTGGTTGTCATGGCAGCAGTGCTTGGCTGCTATGGTCCTTCCGCCATATTTATTTACACGATGAGTTTTTGCGAAACATGCAGCTGCGAGGCTTTCCATTGGTTTAGAGATTTGCAGTTCTTGTTTGTGCTTCTCAATTCGTCTGTGAATTTCTTTTGCTTGGTTAAGGTCGCGAAGTTTCGGAAGGCGTTTGCAACAATCTTGAGGTTACCAATTTGCAGGAAATTCCATGACTATGTCAACTCCGTCTTCAGAAAATCGAGTTCCAAAAAGCCTAAAGATCAAAAGTGCTTTCTGATGTTTAAACATTTATTTACGATTATCAAATCATAATTATCACGATAAATAAGCACAAGCAGACCGTTCCCCAGTCTTCCTTAGCTCACTTCACTAACGAGTTATATTCAATTAAAAAATGTAAATAGATATAAACAGCCATCTCTTCTTATGTTAGGGCTTATCTTAACTGACACTGTTGTTGAAACTCCTCGGTCTAGTAAACTATGTCTATAGCTATCTATCTTGAAATATTTAACTCGTAATCTTTTCTAAAATATTTTGCAGCTTTTTATGCATGTTTTTCTTACGTTAACTGTATGAGGCTACAAAGTAAACATAAAATAGAGGTAAATTATCGAATAAACTTTGACTGAATATTATAGTTCTAATTGTAGCTTGTCGATACTGATAGGACATTCCTAATGCAGCAAGTTTGATTAAGTACATAAACTGGCAAGCAGCGTACCGGTATCTCAGTATGTTCCATGTACCATGAACAACATACCGAAGCAAACGCCAGAAGCTGTTCTTGACCTGCGATTACCAAGCATGTCTTTTTTATAAACAAATCTTTAAGATAATTCAAAAGCTTTTCTTTTATTAAAAAAAAGCATGTCCATTACTGCATTACTGGGTTTCTATATCATCACCATTCATTAAACTTCGTCAGCAGATCATAAAAGAATGCACTTTTCAACACTTTCTAGCTTGCTCATTAAGCCGATTCTCCATTAACGTCCGCTTCACCCGCGCGGGCGAAGCGGCTTTTGAAAATCTGTCCATGCGACCGTGACGGGTCTGAAAAACAAAGCGCGCTTCGCCCGCGCGGGCGGAGCGGAGGCAATGGAGAATCGCCTTTAGACAAATTAAAACTCGCAGCACACAGGCATGGATATGTCCTAAATGAGATATGAATTTCAAAATAATTTGGTGATAAATGTATATTTAAACAAGAAACAAATAAATTAAAGTGCTCCGCCTGTGAACTTAAATTTAAAGCGAGGAGTTTTAATTAAAAAGTTGATCTCGTTTCGAAAAGTGGGTATGTGGACAAAAGATATCTGTATTGAAGCGGCTGAACGATAAAGCCGACAGAGAAAGGTAAAATCATGTTTAAGATTTGAGGATCTTATTGATTCCCCTGTTTCCCCGTTCACCCTTTATACGCAGTTTCATCTGGCTTTAAAGTGAGAAGAGAATGGAATGTTAATGAAAAGCGAAGATTAGTAATCTAGATATCTTAACAAAAACTCGAAATTCCAACCGCATGAAAGGAACTTTATCACTGTAAGAAATATCATCGTCTATACAATATAGAATCACGAATGTTTACTATTAGTATCACTGAAGTTCGATGTTTGAAGTATACTTAAAGAGTTTAGTTTGATTTTTATACGTCGACACAGCTGGTGATACTTTCCTGTGATTAATGTTTGTGAGGTCGCTTTTATATGAAGTCGGGTTATTTGAGGTGACATGCATGGATGACATTACAATTTTTTTAGAACTGACCCAGATACTTTGAAGAAAGGCTTTCTAAATATTCTATTCGATATAAAACAGTATGCAATAGACTGCCGGACAACATTCTCTACTATTTTCATGATGCTATTGCCAGATTCCTTCTGGGGAGCATTCAAAAATGAGTATCTCCAAGAGAAGTTCGAAACCATCTGTCAAATTCACGGAGCACAAACAGCGCTTTCATTCTTTTCAACTGCGATGTCTATTATCTTTTTTATCCCAATCATTCCTGGAAATGTCCTATTGATCCTATATAGCAGCGGTTATAGATCCTTCACCTTCATTGTCCCTCCAACAAGTCTTATCGTAGGAGTGGTAACATTACACAACGAGTTTCTGCGAGTCGTGCAGTTGCAATGCATTTCATTGGTTCAAGGATCTACAGTTTCTATTTATAATAAAATTAAATTAAAGTCGCTTGATAATGCGATATAATCTGTCAAATAAATGTTTTTTATAATGATCGAGGCGGAAGGTGGAAACCGCCTAAATGAAAGCTAGATTTTAGGGATTCGATCTCCTGGTTTAGATGTCTTTGACAACCCAGTTACTTAAAGGATACACCCTCCGGATAAAAGTTCAAACCGCAGGTCTTTCTTAACAAGATCCGAAGATCTGTCTTGGGCTGTAAGAACAAGTAAGGTTACCAGCTTAAGTAACAAAAGCTTAAGATTTAATTCTTCATTGCTCCCTAACGATTTTATGATTTTAACCCTCCAAGTGATGAGAATACTTCGGTTGAGGAGGTCTCAAATGAAAGATACCTTCAAGCAATTTAGATACTAACGGATGAGCCCCAACTTTATTCGATTCGGGTAAAACTGCCGACAACACTGATCGATATAGACATAAATGGTTCTATACCCCTTCCCCTCTTTAAACTGATCTTTGAGAATTTCCAAAATCATATTTAAAGACACTGATCCGGGATTGATTTTCCGCGGAGCTCACCAGCTAACCCACTTATTCCAGGCTGAGGCATAGGCACTGGTCGTATTTCTTCTCCATGCCGCAAGCAGAATTTTTCTAGTTTCCTCTGAAATGTCTTGTGCCAGATCTCGTAACATATATATTCCCTCGATTTTGAAATGCTCGTACAGAAGATACTGATTTAAAGTGTTACTGCAACGAAATTTTTGACCCCATTTTTATTAGCCTAAGCAAATATTCAGCCTTTTAGCAACAATTTGATGTATATAATTTATGACTTTGGTGTGTTAAGTAGAAGTTGACTAATTTTGTCCCCAAACGTCGGTATCAAATGCGAACTTTTATAGCCGCCATGTTTGCTGCATGTGACGTCATAACGAGTACCGATGTTTCGAAGCTTATGGTAATATACAGGGTGTATAAAAAAAAAGATAATCCAACTTTGGCGCACTATTATACGTGAACTACTCATTCTATTAACGAATTTTTTCACATCCCTAAAGGTTAGGCTTTTAACTATCGAATGACATGTGTTTGGCACTGCTACTTTAAACGCAAGTCTAACGGGAATTTCTTTAATATTTATTTAAACAAAATGGTCGAGAAATTTATTCGAACATTATTATAAATACATGATAAATCGATATCATATACTTTTTATAATGCATGCACAATACAAGAGGAAAAAAAAAAATTAGAGAATAAAATAAACTAGAGAATTAAAACTACTTTATCTAATATTAGAGTTCCATTCCGACCTTCTTTAATATTTATTGGTAATATATTCTATAGAAAAGATTAAGTTTAACTATATAAGTAAAAAGTATAAACATACATGCATTCCAATCATTTTCTTTTCACGTTCTTACGATCAATCAAACTAAACTTAAACATAAACACTAATTAAACTACAAACATACATGCAAACAGATAAATTTCAGTACTTGAAAGGTGGATCCCCGTAGGACTTTGTCTATCACAACTATTTCCAAATCAACCGTTCGTTCTGTCTCGCACTTCTCCTAACGCTTAACTGATTAGCAGTCACTCGTACAGTATCTTTTATTAACCTAATAACTAACATAACTAGATATATTACATTAAAATTAATTTGATTATGATGGAATGTTGTTGGCTATTCAAACCAACATGTTTTTGATACCAAATGGTTAAAAAATGAGCAAATAGGAGGCTGATAAAAAGTGTTACTTAAAATCGCATATTTTCACCTCTGAGAGTTGGACTAACACCATTGAAAATTTACTCTCTTTGGGACTTAATTAAAGAATTTTGCTTTTGAATAAACTTGTACCCGCATATGCATATTGAGTAGGAATAAATCACATCAGGAGAACATTTCAAGGAATGCGGCATAAAACCAGTGCAAGATGTGACATGTTCGTGATTAATTGTTTTTTTTTGTTATGCACTGCTTTAATTAGGCTCAATGGTGAAAATATGCGATTGCGACTAACATTTTTTATCAGCTTCGTATGTGCTAGACGATCCCTAAATAGGTGCGGATCTAGGGTAAGTCCAGTCAGTCGCGCGACTTACTTTCCCACCTAAATGACAAATACTCAATTTTGTCTTTAAATTTCAACAATTAACTTCCCTCAGAACTGTAATGAAAAATTCATACCATGCATGGTCCAGTTTGAGGAGTTATTTTTTTATCTGAGAACAACGGTAAATCGCAAAAAACTCGCAGAATCAGGTGGCAGGACTTGCTCGCAACCACTGGGTTGTCACGACAACTTCGGCAATCGTCGGATATACGAAATTTGAGGAAGGGTATGTTCGACACAACTTCCGGAAAACTTCGTAAGTTGTTTAACCAAGATGAATATAGTTGATAGTTCGAAGCATAAAGGTTCAAAGGACTGAACTATATATTTGTCAAATTTTAAAGCGAAGATGAGTACTTTAAAGTTTGTGTCTTTTTTGTGACATTTTTTATTTTAATCGCTCGTTTTTCTACTGTGAAATTTCGATCACAATCGTATTATTCTGAAACGTGGCGAATGCAGTATGTCATAACTAGGATAACTTGGTTCACACATCCAGCATTGAAAACAAGGGGGAATTTCGTTTGGGGCCAATCAGCGCATTTGTTTACGTTTAAGCTCTAAGCCAATCAGATCGCGTGCATCGCGATTTTACAACAAATCCATAGCTGAAAATAGGGGGTCACTTTCAAGCTTCTCTGCAAGTGGATTTTTAATATTGTTCAATGAAATTCAAATATGTTATTTTTATAAGGTTTTTCTACGAATTCCTCGCGGCGATTTTGGTTTTTTGGCGTTATTACGAAGTTATCCGGCTTCAAGCTTTGCCGTGCAAAAGCTTAAATAATGCACTTTGATTAACAGAAGCACGAAATCGCATCATCAAAAGCAAGCTAAAAAGCTACGTTTTAGTAATATCCTGTTTACATAATTATGCACGGTTTATTTCCGGCGAGAACTTGACATGTGACATGTCATTTCTTGCTGCGCGATATGACTATTGAGGACCATAATATACGACCATAATATTTGTTAACATGGAGGAATACGACCTAAAATTTGAAACAAAATTCAATAACCTACCAAACATTACGACCTTGGGCTCTGAAACCTTTGCCAAGCGTTCACTTTGGTTATCAGCTGAAGAACTGTGTGTACGTTCGTGGTTTGAACAAGATCTTCATCATCCCCATCTTGATCTTGCATCTCACTATCGCCGTCTTCGTCCTCGTCGCTCGAGTTTTCATCTGATACTTGAACAGCATTTGGATGGAAATGGTGTACTGCTTCGTTTGCCGTTTTGCCAAGTGAGGAAATCTTCGTTGTCAAGAAACCTTTACAGATCTGGCAGACACTGATATCAGGAAGAGTGCACTCAATGTGGAATGAATGACCACAACCTTCAAAGACGCGCCATAACGTGCTTTGGCGATTGCAATCGACGTTATCACATGCTCTGTTTTAAGACAATAGAAGGTAGAGGAGGTTTATACACATAATATATATATATATATATATATATATATATTAATATATATATATATATATATATATTCTGGAGACCAGTCAGATTTATGGTTTTACTATCTTAACCAATTTACCTATCTGGGTTAGGTGATTTTTCCACTGAAGAAAATCCGAGTGGGAGCACTTTGTTGGTCACTACTCTATTGCCGAATAAATTTGGTAAGAGCCATTTTGTTATTGTTTTTTTTTGTCTGTGCTGCCTGGGTTGTTGGGATGCCATACCAGGGTGGGAGTGGATAACTTCGAACTTGGTGACCAGAAATTCAGCAGCTCTTGCTTTCAGGTTGTCAATGCGCTTTTTACTGAAATTGAACTTCCTGGGGGGCACAAATGATGACTGAAAGTCATGTAGCTCACTCTTGCAGTCATCAATTTCTTTGGCTTTCTTTCTTATTTGTTCAGCCGTATCTGTCTCATTGGTTTTCGCTCGAAGCACTGAGTGGAAATTTTCTACAGGGTACTCGTCAAAGGCTGCCAGGCTGCTGGAAAACTTGGTGCATGGGATGACTATTGTTATCCCAATACTTGAGGATGGACAAAGTTACCAACATAGCTTTGTCGTAATGCCTGCGTTTGAAAACCATCATCATTACCCAGCAGCGAAAAAGTGATTTGCAATAAAGATTGTAGTTGCTACATTTGAAGACAACAGAGTATATGCTCAGGACAAGTGGTACATAATTGTCAACTAGGTTGATTAATGTGAGAAATTCAATATCTTTGCATTTTGTGAAGGCGGACATGATAGCATCTCGAACAAGGGTCCAACCACCATAGAGGAAGGAATATAGATCTTCAAAAATTGGATGGAAATTTAGTAGCACACACTCTCTGGAGTTTATTGATATATGCAGTGGACCAATCATTGGAACAACATTCTTGCACACTTCAGGTAAGGATACCAATGCTGTGTTGTACACTAGTTGTCTCATAAAAAATTGCATGGGACAGTCTCCAGGAAATGGGGCTGCAAAATGGGTGAGATAATCTTCCAAGCCACTAGATAGCATGTGATTTAAAGCAGTTAGTAGGTCATTGTAAGATTTCAAGGGTAGTTTTAGACTGTCAACAAGCCATCCAGTCTGGCATATCGCTTGCATACGTTTTGGAAAAACTGTCCATAGTTTCAACTAAGAACATCTTCAACAAAGTATCTTCTACTGGATTAACTGGTAACAGTGGTTGCAATGGATTGTTATGCACAGCTTTGTTATTTGGAAAAACTTTAACTAGCAGGGTAGATGTGTAAACTGATTGGGTTTGGATTTTGCTTTCAGGACGATGTTTGGTTTGAATATTATGGTAGTCATCGATACAAAATATAATAAATTGTTCATTTTCTATTGCAGTGTGAAAAAATTCCTTGACTTTATCAATGTGGGATGCCGATGAGGCTTGCATAGATGCTTTGATCGTACGCGGATGTGCTACAACTCCCAAGTTGCGGAGCGATGCCAAGCCTTGTTCGTTTATTCCAAATTGCTGCAGTGTTCTTGCAAGGGATACTTGGAACCAATTTGCTCGTTGCGACTGTGAGTACATCATTATGTATATGACTACCATAACTCTGAGCTTTGTTAATGCTTGGCGCTCATCTGACATTCAATCTGAACTTATTGCATTGTAAAGGGTTGAAAATAGTCTAGAAGCACCAGCTTGCATACAAATATTTTGGAAATGCTCTGCATCCATCACAGGGGATTGTGGAAGAATGTTCTTAATTTTTCCAGGTCACCTTTGATATCTAATTCATCAGTGGCTTTGGAAACAAGTTTTTCATAGTCTTCTTTGGACATAAAAGTAACCTCATCAGTCTGGCATTCAACACTTGCACTCATCAAAGTTGCTTCATCAGAGGCCACAGATTCTTGACTTGGGCAACTCAATGTTATGGTGGACACAGAGTCTTGGCTGCAGGATGGCTGGGCAACAGAAGGGCTTATAGGTGCTGGTGTTTCATTTTCTTCTTCATCTGGTTCACTTCTCAAGAATACTGATAGGTCTTCGAGCTATATTGAGCATATTAAGAATACTTACCCTTATTACAATAGTAGATCAAGGGGAATGCCTAAGCTCTAACCTTTTTGATGTTTGGCCAAATATCAAATTACAATATTTTCTTTTTTGATCATGGAATATTGACATAGTCAATGTCACTACTTCCTAATTCTTATAACTTTGAGTTCTTTTGTCATAACTAAGTTAACAGAAATCAATCTGTGTCAGATTGACACTTGTGTTTTTGGTACTCTGTAGTTATGTAGTATTGAAACCATTTTTCAAGATATTTTTGCTAAATTTTATGTATCTTACCTTCTTCTCGATTTCATTGGGAGATGACAGATGAGGTAAATACCCAATAAAACTCTTTTTCGTTAGGCACTGCTGAAGACAATTTTTGCAAACTTGGTTGATTTTTTTTTGTGTGACCTCATAATTTTTTTTGAGCAGATGAAAACTTGGCAAATGCCTTAGCGAATTCATCCAGGTTGTACGCTCTTAAATTGATAATTCTGGAAGAGTCTTTGAATTCTTCCGACCACTTGTCGTGAAAAGGATTATTACACGTTTTTGAAAATTTAGGCATTTTAAGACGACGGAATAGCTACGAACTGTGAAAGTGTTTTCTGTTTGGAATGAAAATACTTTCGTGCGGGCGGGAAAATAAAATGTTCTATTTTCTTTAGAATTCATTAGCGCGCGTGTGATTGGTTTATGCTATATCGTTCCTCTACTTCTTTAAAGCGTGGTTGAAAATCTAGAGGAAATAATGGTTTGAAATGTCTGCGAGGAAAATTGCGAGACAATTTCGTTCCTGGTTCTCGGCTAAATCAAAGTGCATTATTTAAGCTTTTGCACGGCAAAGCTTGAAGCCGGATAACTTCGTAATAACGCCAAAAAACAAAAATCGCCGCGAGGAATTTGTAGAAAAACCTTATAAGAATAACATATTTGAATTTCATTGAAAAATATTAAAAATCCACTTGCAGAGAAGCTTGAAAGTGACCCCCTATTTTCAGCTATGGATTTGTTGTAAAATCGCGATTCACGCGAACTGATTGGCTTAGAGCTAAAACGTAAACAAATGCGCTGATTGGCCCAAAACGAAATTCCCCCTTGTTAGCATTGAAGCAAGGTTTTCAGGTGAGACAACAATTTGTGTCTTGAAGGCAGTCTTTCTTTGCATCATTTCAACGATGTACGTGAACGACCAATCACATGCATGCAGTCATTTCTGATTTCGATTATCCCAGAGCCTTTGTTTCGATGTTTTCTCGCCAGAGAAAATCCCGGGCTCGGGAACAAGATTGCTTTGGAACCATAGAGATTATAAATAATACAGAATAATAATAGACAATGGTGTTAATGTCTCTATGTTTGGAACCGACCTAAACGCTACAGGAACCGAGTGGGCGATTACTGTAGTACCCCTCGTACGGAATTTTTTAACTCTTATATTACAGTAGTTTAAAAGAAAAAGCTTTGAAATTCAAACTGATTATTGGACATTGTATATAGGTTGTAGTAACACATGTAGATGTTATTTAAAACTTTCATTTATAAAAGTTTTCGTTCATTGAAGAAAGACAGCGGAAATGTTATCATCTCCTTTAAAAACAACTTCAAAAGAAAGGATTTAAAGCAATCTAAAATAATCTAAAGCAACCTCTCCCCCACAATCTTGAAAATATTGCTATGCCCCTGGGTTAAAAACTATAGGTTTACAAAATATACGGGTTTTGTTTCTGTTTTTCTGTATTAAAACGATTGAAAAAAACACGGTACGGGATTTATTTATTCAATTTTTTAAAAAATTGAAGGAAAAGTTTATTCACTATTATTTTTATTTGAAAGTTAATTGTTTTTATCCATTGCTTGTGTATAAAATTATAATAATAAGCGTGAGGTCTGCGTACTGAAACTATCAGATCTATAGACCGAGGCCGTTTTAGTACATGGACCGAATAACGAAAGAGCGAGATTCATGAAAAAAATCCAGACCAAACAAGAAAAATCTAGACAGTACAAACGCGACCGAACAAGCGAGGTTAATAATCTGGGGCTGGTTGTATGAAAGCCGGATAGCCCTATCCACCGGATAGTGGTTTTTTCAATCGCTTCAAAATCGCCCGTTATTTGCTACCACTTTGATTAAATCTTAGTATTCCTAAATCGAAAATCTTCTATAATAATTGTTGCTTTCAAGCTGAAATTTTATCGCTTTTCGAGCATTTTTAGAACGATTGAAAAAATCAGTATCCGGTGGACAGCGCTATCCCGCTTTCATACAACCAGCCCCAGTTTAAATATGGCTGAACTGCACGATCAGACATCCGGGATACTAGTCCAGATACGGAATATACGGACCACGGTCCGCGGGTATGGGTTTTTTAACGGCCGCTCGTGAACCAGTCAGAATAGAGGATTTTAAAAAGCCATTTAATAAACCAGTTATTCTGCTCACTCTCGTCGTATATGACTAATAGCTAACTCGGCGCTGCGTGCCTCGTCGGCTATCAGATACGACTCGAGTTCGCAGAGTAGCTGTTAAATCTTCGCAAGTGCCGGACCAGAGATACCGAGTTATGTGATAAAAAAAATGAATGAACTGCAAGGAGACGATTTCACTGCAGCAGCTTTTAAATGGCTTTAAGAATAGTATAGTATATAATGATAAAACTATTTATGTATATATAGTATATTATGTATCTCGTTATTTGATTCTACCATTTTAACTTATATCAGTTCTATGATAAGGTATTATAAAATAACATGTATATAACGCGTGTTCTGATTGGTCGAAGCCCGTATTTGGACCAGGCCGTCCAAACGCGAGAATTTAATTCGCGTATTGAAACAAAACTGCAAAGACTGCTGATGTTGTTGTTATTTTATCAAACAATTACTTTATGGTTACAGTCTTCACGCGCTTTTCTTAACGCTTGCAACATTCCCCCGTGTTTAGATCAGGCTATCCAAACACAGAAACCATAAAATACTTTTTAGTGCAGTAAATTATAAATTTATAATAGAATAAATTATAAATTTTCCGAAGTAAAAAAAAGGGATGATGCGACTAAATAGTGCTGTTATATAGGCTATAACTGTTTTCACAGTTCCAGCATGCTGCCAAACTTGGCAACTCATTATGTGATCAATGTATATTATATTGTAAACTGACATCACATTGTGTTCCATTTCAGTTCAAGTACCAAGCCAGGTTTGAGTCGTGGACAAATCACTCATAGAACAACGATGAGCTGGGTTAAAGCAGCCATTCTGATATCGACCAAAGTTGTCCTCCCCGTTGCCATTTCCTTTACGATTGCATGGAATACTGGATGGATTATAACTGCAATTTTCGTTATGGCTTTTGAAGGAATCGTGATGAAATGGTCTCGTTTGTTGATCATCTCTTTGAATTAAAAAAGCACTGCAATTTGTCGCGCCGCTAGTAGAGCACTCGTTTCCGCGAACATTTACGAACTCAACATTCATGCATTTACTAGCACTCACAGTTAAAATATCAACTTGAGTTTTTAAGCCTTCGATATAATCAGTCTTGTTGAGACCATCAACGTCATATCGACAAGTCATTCGCCATTTTGAAGAATCGTTCTGTATGGAGTGCATTGTAGCCTTCGACAGGCGGTAAAATTCCCAGTTTGGGGTTGTGGCATTTTTAGGATCGTTTCTGATAAAAGGATTCTGAAACTCTGCTCTCTTTCCAAATTTATAGGACTGGATGAGTGTCCAAGATACTGTAATATTATCAGCCGACTTAACGAAATTGCAAAATACTGGAAAGGGTTGATTCTCGTCATCCACGATAGTGTAATGCCCCGAGACTGGTGGGTCATAGCTACCACTAACGTATCTACGGCATGACTTGATTGGCTGTTCACAATGGCTTCCGTGATAGCCTGGGCACGTCACATGTGAAACGTGGCGAATGCAGGATGTCAGAAGGATAGCTTGGTTTACACACTCCAGCGTTGAGACAAGGTTGTGAGGTCAGACAACAGTTTGTGTCTTGAAGGCAGTCCTTCTTTAAACCGTTCTGAATTAAGAATTTCAAATGCATTATAATATTGCGCGGAAACCTAATGTTAGCCTGAAAATTCTGAAGATCTATTTGAATACTCAAGACAAGATAAAGTCAATGGACTGAAATATTGCCCTCAATAATTACTATTATACAAAACATGTATTAATGAAACCAGACCTCACAAACAAGTTGTTGATTTCTTTTGAAGGCGAAATAGCTACATTCTTCCATTTTGTCTTCCATCTTGAGAGACACGTTATGAGAAAAACACAAACTACAAGTCTTATCTTCGTCACACATCCGGAGCGCCCGACACGTGCAATTTTTCAGACACTTTGCAAGACAACTTCCAATCGTCGTCTCTGATGTATTTTGAAAACTACAGTTATAAGGAATTTTGTCTTGAATCGCTGTCACTCTGTAAAGAGCTTCATTCTGTACGATGTTCAACATTATCACTACGAAGCCGATGAACGATCTAAAAACATTATTAATATTATTGAAATTTTTTTAGGTTATCTTTCGAATTTTCCGCATGGCATTGATTCACATACATATATGATCCATTGAATTGCAAACTTGCTGCAATAACTCATCATCGATCTTTTAAACGTTTATACCCACAAAAACGTTTGCTTTCCAATTGCGGTCAACATCTCGTGGATTTATATGTTGAATGCTTATTCATACCTGTAATTTAACTACTATAATTTAACGAGCGACAAGAGATGTTGAGGACGATCAACAAAATCTATTTAATATTACCTGATTCCCTTCAGCATCCTGCGAGAAACTGTGGAGAAATTCTGACTTTTTTCGTGACTTCGCGTGAAGAAACCGTACTCCCTACCTGATGTGTGATATATTTCAAAATAAGTAAAATTTGGAATTATTTCGTCAACTTCATAAATATAAATTAGGAATTTACTGCTGATAAAAAGTTGTTGGAATTTTTCCACTCACAATCTCCTAGTTTTAGACAACACCATGTATTTCGTGATTTCTTGTTGTTATGACACGAGAAAGTTCTCCTCAGAAATCTACATAACAACGATGGGGATGCTGTAGACAATAACTATGACTGATTGACGGAGAGATTGAGTAATTTTAATTTTCATCAATCTTCATGATACTGCAGATGTTTTTGGAAACTTTGGAGTAAGGTCATCAGAAAACATCAGATCCTCTCAGAGGAAGTTAAATTTTCGAACTATATTTAGACGCACATCGAAAAATTTCAGAAGGGTCTTACGTTCAGGACCCGATATTAATTGATTGCAGTGTGTACATGTTTCTATTTGATAAGAAAAGCAATATTACAATTGTTGAAACAGCTATTTTGTGATTGGTTGTCTGACTTGTCTCACTGTTTATCTCGATTAGTTTTCTCAGATTCACAAAATAAATGTCGTTGTTGACCAATTTTATATTGTTGACTGTTTTTACAGTGTAGAACCTGAAGATTTTTAGCGTAACGGACAAATATCTTCCCGACGACGAGTGGTGAAAGCGCTGCGAGCCCCGAGGAAAGGGTTCGAGGAAAATTTTGAAATTAACACCCATCACTCGCAATATTGGCCAGTTTTTGGCTGCAATTTTTTCTTATGGGCTGCCCCTTTTGACTTTGAGCTACTGAAATTGTCCGCTGTCTGCTCGCTACAATTATAATTAATATCAAATTCCAGGAGAAGGCTGGTTTTCCGTCAGGAAAATTACCTAGCTCCGGACCGTATCGGAGAGAAAAGCTACTTTTTTATCCATGTGTCCACGAACAAAGAAACCATACCGTTCGATCCAATCCGGAGGATAATTTTCCCGACTAAAAACGAGCCTAGAATAAGATATTTTCAAGCCAAGGTTTGGGAACAACAATCTCTAGTTTCTTTGGCAGAGAGGGAGAACATTTTTAAATTACGATTGCTGCAGATTCACGGAGATAACAATTTCATAAACACACATCTTTTAGTTTGAGGCAATAGTGCATGTCTTAGCCACAAATTTTATTGAAAAACGGCACAAGAATAAATTAAATGAATGATGTCTTTCAGATTAATTCCTGTTATGGATTTACAAATAGCGAGTTATTTATAATATACACCGCACGCGGAGACAAACCCACTACTAAATTATGAATCAGGATTTTAATATAGAAACGATAAAAATATGCACGCAATAATAATACTCATTACTCATTGCATATGTGATTGGAGTAGTTTTAGACTACACCATGTATTTCGTGATTTCTTGTTGTTATGACACGAGAAAGTTCGCCTCAGAAATCTATAAATAATTTTCCTCTCTTCCTGTGTTAAAATAATCCGTTAAACGCAAAGTGTTATTAATGACATCTTGTTGAAATTTAATGTCATTTTAGAGACACTCTCCCATTAAACTGTCATGATTAAAATTTTTCCACAGCGGGAGAGAGCGACAATTTGTAGCTTTCCGATGACAACGTTCTCGTGTCGACGTGTCCTAACCACAGGAAATTGTGGAATAATTTGAGGTTCGAAATAAAAATTATATCCATAAATTATAATGATCATTTACCTTTCATCTTAACTTTAGACATCTTCAGACTAAATATATAAGTCGAGAAAATTACATATAAGACTGAACGATGGCTGCGGGTCGTAATTTTTCACAATTTCGTATGAATCGAAGCAAAAAGATAAGATTTTGAAGTCGTCGTTAACATTGTATAAAACTCAATGTACAAAAATGTAATATGATCGTAGGTATAAACAACGATGAGGATATAGACAGTGACTAGGACGATTGACTTACAGACTGAATAATTGTAATTTTAATTTTTCATTAATCCTCGCAATACTGCGGGTAGGGTCGCAGCTCCTCGCAAGAATGATTTTCATGCATAGGCTGAACTTTGCAATACATTTCTGTTTCAACTAATAGCATAAATTCGTTCTTTAGAAAGCATAGAAAAGCATTATTCAATTGGACGAAAGCTTCGGAGCACTGCTACAGGATTTTGTCGTAACGTTTACCGCCATTGCAAAAAATGTAATCTAATCGTAGATGACAGGGATATGCTGTAGACAATAGTTATGACTGATTGCATTACTTACAGACTGAGTGTAATTGTAATTTTTATCAATCATCACAATGCTGCAGATAATCTTTGAGACTTTAGGTAAGACAGGATCATGTGACGTAATTGGTTATCGCTCAATTTGCGTTACCTGCTGAAGGAAGTTAAACGCTGTTTTTGCGGAGCCGCGAGAGACAATTTTACAATCCCTATAAGGAAGTACGGTAACTATTAGTTAGCATGATTCTATACTCTTTAATTTTATATGTTTAATGCCCTAACAAGTTATACCACGTATGTTATGCTATTAAAAGTACGATCGGTATATACACCGAGCTTTCGGGAATTTAATGTACATATTAATAAATATAATATTACGAATTATGAGTAGGATTTAAAGCAAATGCCGGAGTTAAAGCTTTCGACAATAACTTAACGGAGTATTTTTCAAACAATTTTTTAATTCTTCTATGGCATATATAGAACAATATTGACTTCGACATTGTATTTATAAGAAAGTACTAATTTCCGATATCATATATTTTTCTCAGCCGATTCTATGTCAGTGCCAAGTGGCAATCAGGCGAAAACGTCTTTGAACATGCAATACCCCACAGTCACGTTAGAAACATATACTGTATCAGATATCTGAGAGTTAGAGCGTACTTTTCTGCGACGCTTAATAGATAGTCTTATTATAGGGTGGATTTCCACCTGCAGAGAAATAATTCCGGTAGAAATATTGCGGGTAACCTTTTGAATCACATACGCTGTGAGCATGTGACGTTATAATGTTAACATTTTTGTTAATGATCGTTAAGCGAAATAACCACATTCCGAACGTACATGCATCAACAATCTGTAATTACTGCTAGTTTTAATTCTAATTTTAATCCTAACCTGACCCTAACTCCTACGACGCTTCATGACGTCATGATCTCAGATAAGCTGGAAAGATTCGAATCTACAAACATGAAATTATTCATAAATAATCATTAAACATTTACTCTTGTTCCCAGGCCATTCCTGGGAAACAGGATCATGTGTTGTAATTGGATATCGCTTAAAATAGCGCTACCTGCTGAAGGAAGTTGAACGCTGTTTTTGCGGAGCCGCGAGAGACAATTTTACAATCCCTATAAGGAAGTACGGTAACTATTACTTTGCATGATTCTATGCTCTTTAATTTTATACATTTAATGCCCTAACAAGTTATACCACGTATGTTATGCTATTAAAAGTACGATCGGTATATACACCGAGCTTTCGGGAATTCAATGTACATATTAATAAATATAATATTACGAATTATGAGTAAGATTTAAGGCAAATGCCGGACTTAAAGCTTTCGACAATAACTTGACGGAGTATTTTTCATACAATTTTCTTATTCTTCTATGGCATATATAGAACAATATTGACTTCGACATTGTATTTTTAAGAAAGTACTAATTTCTGATATCATATATTTTTCTCGGCCGATTCTATGTCAATGCCTAGTGGCAATCAGGCGAAAACGCCTTTGAACATGCAATACCCCACGGTCACGTTAGAAACATACACATAAAATATCTTAGAGTTAGAGCGTTTTTTCTGCGACCCTTAATAGACTATTACAGGGTGGATTTCCACCTGCAGAGAAATAGTTCAGTAGAAATATAGAAATAACATTTGCATATTTTCTATTGAATTCAGAACAGTCAGGTTGATTTATGCTGTTAAAATTCGAAAGAAAATGTGCAAATATTTCGCTGGGGAACCATTTCTCTGTAAGTGGAAATCCAACCTTAGAGAATCCGTTTTTTGAGAAGCAAAGTCGGCTTGGCTTCTGGAAATTCAATTTCATTTCATGTAAGTGCAACTTAAGCTTTTTGGTATTCAGTCAACGACACAGGCAACAACATATTTCCACTAAATGCCGCATGTGACGTTTCCTGTCAGTTCATTCAGGGTGTATACGATATTTTTTTCCCCCGATATCGGTAATATGGCTATATATAGTGAAATGCCTTAAATGTATATTATCGTTGTATATATTAGATGTTAATATGTGCATGCCTCTCATTTCACAAGCTGTGATGTTGTTAATGACCGTATTGTAATATATTTTATCCATTAATATTTATGACTTTGATAATACAGACCAATATTGCCACTGTGAGATATGACAGACTGCGTACATGCGTTTGGGTTGAATTGTTTCTTCTTTTTCATCTTCATCTTCAGGAAACAATTTTTGTACGGGATCTTTCGCTTTCGTGAAAACTAGGTTACAGAAAATGATATTTTTTGCAAAAAAATGTTCTCATAACCTTCTATATGAAAACAAGTTACAAAATGAAATGAAATAGGAGGAAATAATACGTTTGGGAAATACTGCACGAGTATGAATTCATTTTGATTGCTTTCATAGTATAGTTATTTACCGCATAAAATTGGATTTTTATTGGTAATTTAAGTGACAGAGCGCATCTTCAATAATACTAACGGTTAGTTTTAACTGGAAGAGCGGGTATCGTAATTATATTCACCCTCTAACAGCAGAGTTATTTTAACTAGAAGAGATATTGAATTTAGGAAGTCAATGCAATTTATGTCTGGATTACAAAAAATGATCACATCAAAAGGGGGAGTGCCTCAAATTACTGCATGAAGAAAGTAAATCGCTACATACGTTATGTAACAACATACTGTATAATTATACATATAAATAATTGATTGTGACTAAAATATTTCTTCTCGCATGGTATGCATTGTCATCGATTTCGGTATAAAATGGCAGGATATAAGTGTTTCAGCAGACAGACTGAACTGAAAAACGGCAGAGCTATATACGCATTATCTCGCATTATATACATACGATGATATTGAAATACATATACTTAAATTATGGACCAGTTGAGCTACAACTGTTGTAAAAGCTAAGGCTCACTTTTTTTTAATTTACCTTTTTTAGCCCCAATATTTCTGCTTTGAATATTCTCAAGTAAGGGCCATCGTCGACATCGGAAATGTCTTACCTACAAGAAACGTTTGAAGAACGCTGTCACACCACAGGAGCACCAAGTCACCTTTCGTTTTTCACCGCATCAATATCGATTCTACTTTTAGTTACAAATATCCCTGGGAACCTCCTTCTAATCCTTGCTGTAGCCTTTGATCCTCATAAAAACCTCCGGAGCCCGTTTAACTATCTCATGTCAAATCTAGCCGTCGCTGACCTCATAGTTGGTTTAGTGACTGGACCGTTGTCAGTCAACTATCATATTAAGGAAGGTCTGTATGGGCGGCTATCTATTGGGGAAATCAGACTGTTTCATATGAGTTACTTTGTGTCATGCACGGCGAGTATTCTGAGCCTTGCGTCACTGGCAACCGAACGGTACCTCGCTATGAGAAATCCCCACAACTATCGCAACAAGTTAACCCGAAAGAGAATCCTCATGACCGTCATTTTAATATGGCTCGTATCCTTCACACTACCTTTCATATATTTTGAAGTGGGGTCTATAACTTGTGCATTTATACTGGCAAACACTGCAGTCTTTCTAGCTCTTGGTATCATGTGTTCACTTACGGTCTGATGATATACAAATTCAAACCTATAAAACTCGTATCCAGAGCGCGCAGAAGGCAAAAAAGAAAAATAATGATCTGTGTTGCGTGGTCAGTAAAGATTACCAGGACAACAGTAGGCATGGTGAAAGACGAATAGACACGACGTCATCAGCAACGACAACGACTGTCGCCGTGACAACACGGTTCGCATGGAAACCAAAGTCACAAAAATGTTTCTGGTTGTCATGGCAGCAGTGCTTGGCTGCTATGGTCCTTCCGCCATATTTATTTACACGATGAGTTTTTGCGAAACATGCAGCTGTGAGGCTTTGCACTGGTTTAGAGATTTGCAGTTCTTGTTTGTGCTTCTCAATTCGTCTGTGAATTTCTTTTGCTATGGTTTAAGGTCGCGAAGGTTTCGGAAGGCGTTTGCAACAATCTTGAGGTTACCAAATTTGCAGGAAATTCCATGACTATGTCAACTCCGTCTTCAGAAATCGAGGTTACCAAAAAAGCCTAAAGATCAAAAGTGCTGTTCTGATGTTTAAACTTTTATTTACGATTATCAAATCATAATTATCACGATAAATAAGCACAAGCAGACCGTTTCCCAGTCTTCCTTAGCTCACTTCACTACCGAGTTTATTCAATTAAAAATGTAAATAGATAAACAGCCATCTCTTCTTATGTTAGGGCTTATCTTAACTGACACTGTTGTTGAAACTCCTCGGTCTAGTAAACTATGTCTATAGCTATCTATTTTGAAATATTTAACTCGTAATCTTTTCTAAAATATTTTGCAGCTTTTTATGCATGTTCTTCTTACGTTAACTGTATGAGGCTACAAAGTAAACATAAAAAGCAGTAAATTTTCAAATAAACTTTAACTGAATATTAGTTCTAATTGTAGCTTGTCGATACTGATAGGACATTTCTAATGCAGCGAGTTTGATTAAGTATTTAAACTGGCAAGCAGCGTACCGGTAAGTTCCATCAACCATGTTCCACGGTCCATGTTCCATGAACAACATACCGAAGCAACCGCCGGAAGTTGTTTTTGACCTGCGATTACTGGGCATGTCTTTTCCGGGATTGATTTTCTGCGGAGCTCACCAGCTAACCCACTTATTCCAGGCTGAGGCATAGGCACTGGTGGTATTTCTTCTCCATGCCGCAAGCAGAATTTTTCTAGTTTCCTCTGAAATGTCTTGTGCCAGATGTTGTAACATATGTATTCCCTCGATTTTGAAATGCTCGTACATAAGATACTGATTTAAAGTGTTACTGCAACGAAATTTTGACCCTATTTTTATTAACCTAAGCAAATATTCAGCCTTTAGCAACAATTTGATGTATATTTATGACTTTGGTGTGTTAAGTAGAAGTTGACTAATTTTGTCCCAAAACGTCGCTATCAAATGCGAACTTTTATAGCCGCCATGTTTGCTGCATGTGACGTCATAACGAGTACCGATGTTTCGAAGCTTATGGTAATATACAGGGTGTATCAAAAAAGGTAATCCAACTTTGGCGCACTATTGTACGTGAACTACTCATTCTAAATTTTTTTCACATCCCGACAGGTTAGGCTTTTAACTATCGAATGACATGTGTTTGGCACTGCTACTTTAAACGCAAGTCTAACCGGAATTTCTTTAATAATTTATTTAAACAAAATGGTAGAGAAATTTATTCGAACATTACTATAAATACATAATAAATCGATATCATATACTTTTTATAATGCATGCACAATACAAGAGGAAAAAAATAAAATTACGCATATAAACTTAAATATAAACTAGAGAATTAAAACTACTTTATCTAATATTAGAGTTCCATTTCGACTTTCTTTAATATTTATTGGTAATTTATTCTATAGAAAAGATTAAGTTTAGGTATATAAGTAAAAGGTATAAAGATACATGCATTCCAATCATTTTCTTAGTTCATACGATGAATCAAACTAAACTTAAAGTGCCTATATCACTTGTGGGATTTTTACAGATTTGAATAGAGCTTGAAAAATTAGTTTATAAATTCTACAACCCTTGATATAGTTAAGTAGTTTCGGAAATATTTACATCTAAACATGACGGTTTCCCTAAATTTCCGTCGTGCTCGGAGGCCTGGGACTCAGGAACCGAGTTCTTGCCAAACATAATATAATCAATTGTAATTTTACTTCGATCTTCCAATAAAATATTTCGAGAAAAACTCACCCTGTTGCTACAGCCATACACAACGCACCGTTCCCGCATTATTTTCTTGAAAAGCGCAAACTATATCGCCAGTGAAACTCTTCATGTTTACATTATAAAAGACGGCGTGTTTGCAAATCATTCCTGAGTCCCAGTCCCCCCAACCGACGTATTTTCGAAACTATTTGATTATATCAAAAAAGTTTGTAGAACTTATAAACTAATTTTTCAAGCTCTATTCAAATGCGTAAAGATCCCACAAGTGATATAGGCACTTTAAACATAAACACTAATCAAACTACAAACATACATGCAAACAGATAAATTTCAGTATCTGAAGGGTGGGTCCCCGTAGGACTTTGTCTATTACAACTATTTCCAAATCAACCGTTCGTTCTGTCTCGCACTTCTCCTAACGCTTAACTGATTAGCAGTCACTCGTACAGTATCTTTTATTAACCTAATAACTAACATAACTAGATATATTACATTAAAATTAATTTGATTATGATGGAATGTTGCTGGCTATTCAAACCAACATGTTTTTGATACCAAATGGTTAAAAAATGAGAAAATAGGAGGCTGATAAAAAGTGTTATTTAAAATCGCATATTTTCACCTCTGAGAGTTAAGGCGGATTTCCACTTACAGCGAAATCATTCGCTAGCGAAATATTTGCATATTTTCTTTTGAATTCTGAACAGTCAAGTCGCACTAATTTATTTATGCTGTTAAAATTCAAATGAAAACATGCAAATATTTCGCTAGCGAACGATTTCGCTGTAAGTGGAAATCCGCCTTTAGACTAACACCATCGAATATTAACTCTCTTTGGGACTTAATTGAAGAATTTTGCTTTTGAATAAACTACAGGGTGTCCCAAAAAAAACGAAAACTATTGAAATCACTCATTGTTAAAATTTGAATGCCGTGTTCACGAATTTCAGCCCGTGAGGATTTAATACAACTTATAAAATGCTAAATGCTTTGTGTTGCTAGAGAAAGGGGACATGTCGAAGGTCATGGTCCTTGAAATGCACATTTAAATATTGTTATCCATATTTGTAAATTGTAAATATTGTTAATAAATATCATTTTTGCGAACAAGCAAATTTGACTGCATCATATGCATGCATAAAAATGCTTATGGCAACCCCGATTTATACACTTGCAGGGGCGGATCTAGACTATATCAACTGTATCAAATAATACAGTCAGATTTTGCCGAAAATAATATCTTTTGACTGTGAGAATTCCTACATTGATATTTATAAATGCTTTTATTTCATCATTTTACATCATTTGGAAATCGTTTTTTCGCTTTACAAGCTGACAAGCGGTTACGGAGCAATTTTTGGCATTTCGCATTCGCCAGCCTACGGTTCACTTCTACCTGCTAACAAGCCCGCTTTTTGGGAGTTTGCTTCTTCGTTCAACTCAATAACATAACTCAGAAAGACATCGTCGTAGCAGTTGAGATAAAAATAGATAAGCTATATTTAGACCGTTCGACTGTATCAAACCAATCAGAATCGCGATCACTGATACAGTTTGATACAGTCAGATGCTGAGTCAGCTACATTGCTCTGTTTGAAGGATGTCCAACATTCCACGCAAAAGGCGCAAGTCTCATTACAAGCAAACTAAGTCTATACGCAGTTTATCTGGCTATCATGGCATCACGCGCTCTGTTAGACAAGTTGAACTGTGCGCTCAATAAGCGAAATTCTTTGGCTGAGAAGGTCGAAGAGCTAACGAATATCAAAATTCATGCGAAATGATTTTTCTGCTGCTCAAAGAGGGGAATAAATCGCGAGATGTTCACATGTCAATTTGCGGAGCTACAGTTTCCCAAAAGCCAGCGATTGCGCTCTCATAACCATTATCCCATCAGGTAACTACAAAGCTTTGTGAATATATTAATATCTTATTCGTTGTGATGATTTTGTGAAGTTAATTTGCATCGTGAGTGGAAAATCTGGTTAAATTAATATTCATGTTTGATATGTATACAATAATAGCATTGCGTTTATAGGATCAATGCACGTGTTTATATTAAAGCCGCTATTATTAATATTTTCCTAAGGTTGGTCTGCTAATAGAAATAGTACTAAAGTCGTTACTGTCGTTAGAAATTTGCCTGAATCATTTCCTAAGCTTTGTCCATCTAGTTTTAATAGCTATGAGTTTATGAATAGGAGTTTGCTCTAAATTTTGACTGTGAAATATGAAATGCTCACGATGGGAAATATGATACCACTATGCCCAATGAAAAACCTTAACATTATATAAGTCTAGTCAATGACTGCTGAGAGTAGAACTACCTTTAATTTACTGCAACTTCCAAATTTATCAATTTGATAAGAATATATAATCATAATCATAATAATTTTTTTAAGTACGCGTTTTAAAGCCGGGAAAAATCTGCTTTGCTAAGAAAAGCCGAAAATTTTGGTAAAAAATATATCAGGAAAAGTACGCTCAAATCGCGGGAAATGGCATCTCCGGGCTTCCAGTTTCAAAAATTTTCCGGGGGGGCATGCCCCCGGACCCCCTAGTTATGCGAGACCTAGTCCGTGATACAGTCAGATTTTCGGCCAGATCCGCCCCTGACTTGTGGGCCCAACAGAGTGCTTAGGCATTCAAACTCTAACAATGGCATTGTTATAGGTGATTTCAATAGTTTTCGTTTTTTTTGGGACACCCTGTAGTACCCACAAATGCATATTAAGTAGGAATAAATCACATCAGGAGAACATTCTAAGCGATGCCGCGTAAAACCAGTGCAAGCTGTGACATGTTCGTGATTAATTGTTTTTTTTGTTATGCACTGCTTTAATTAGGCTCAATGGTGAAAATATGCGATTGCGACTAACATTTTTTATCAGCTTCGTATGTGCTAGACGATTCCTAGATAGGTGCGGATCTAGGATAAATCCAGTCAGTCGCGCAACTTACGTGCTTTTCGCAGCTAAGTGACAAATATTCAATTCTGTCTTTAAATTTCAACAATTAACTTCCCTCAGAATTGTGATGAGAAATTTATACCATGGTCCAGTTTGAAGAGTTATTCCTTTATCTGATAGCAACGCTAAATCGCAAAAAACTCGCAGAATCAGGGGGCAGGACTTGCTCACTACCACTGGGTTGTCACGACAACTTCGGCAATCGTCGGATATACGAAATTTGAGGAAGGGTATGTTCGACACTACTTCCGGAAAACTTCGTAAGTTGTTTAACCAAGATGAATATAGTTGATAGTTCGAAGCATATGAGGGTTCAAAGGATTAAACTATACATTTGTCAAATTTTTAAAGCTAAGGTGAGTACCTTAAAGTTTGTGTCTTTTTTGTGACATTTTTTATTTTAATTGCACGTTTTTCTACTGTGAAATTTCGATCACAATCGCATTATTCTGAAACGTGGCGAATGCAGTATGTCAGAAGGATAACTTGGTTTACACATCCAGCATTGAAGCAAGGTTTTAAGGTCAGACAACAATTTGTGTCTTAAAGGCAGTCCTTCTTTGCATCATTTCAACGATGTACGTGAACGACCAATCACATGCATGCAGTCATTTCTGATTTCGATTATCCCAGAGCCTTTGTTTCAATGTTTCCTCGCCAGAGAAAATCGCGGGCTCGGGATCAAGATTGCTTTGGAACCATAGAGCTTATAAATAATACAGAATAATAATAGACAATGGTGTTAATGTCTCTATGTTCGGAACCGATCTAAACGCTACAGGAACCGAGCGGGCGATTACTGTAGTACCTCTGGTACGGAATTTTTAAACTCTTATATTACAGTAGTTTAAAAGAAAAAGCTTTGAAATTCAAACTGATTATTGGACATTGTATATAGGTTGTAGTAACAAATGTAGATGTGATCTAAAACTTTCATTTATAAAAGTTTTCGTTCATTGAAGAAAGACAGCGGAAATGTTATCACCTGCTTTAAAAACAACTTCAAAAGAAAGGATCTAAAGCAATCTAAAATAATCTAAAGCAACCTCTCCCCACAATCTTAAAAATATTCCTACGCTTCTGAGTTAAAAACTATAGGTTCACAAAATATACGGTTTTGTTTCTGTTTTTCTGTATTAAAACGATTGAAAAAAACACGGTACGGGGTTTAATTATTCAATTTTTAAAAAAATTGGAAGAAAAGTTTATTCACTATTATTTTTATTTGAAAGTTAATTGTTTTTATCCATTGCTTGTGTATAAAATTATAATAATAAGCGTGAGGTCTGCGTACTGAAACTATCAGATCTAGACCGAGGCTTTTTAGTATATGGACCGAATAACGAAAGAGCGAGATTCATGAAAAAAAATCCAGACCGAACAAGAAAAATCTAGACAGTACAAACGCGACCGAACAAGCGAGATAAATAATCTGTTTATATATGGCTGAACCGCTCGAGACATCCGGGATGTACTAGTCCAGATACGGAATATACGGATTACGGACCACGGTCCGGGTATGGGTTTTTACGGACGGCTCGTAAACCAGTCAGAATAGAGGATTTTAAAAAGCCATTTAATAAAACCAGTTATTCTTCTCACTCTCGTCGTATATGACTAATAGCTAACTCGGCGCTGGGTGCCTCGTCGGCTATCAGATACGACTCGAGTTCGCAGAGTAGCTGTTAAATCTTCGCAAGTGCCGGACCAGAGATACCGAGTTATGTGATAAAAAATATGAACTGCAAGGAGACGATTTCACTGCAGCAGCTTTTAAATGGCTTTAACAATAGTATAGTATTTTTAATGATGAATTATCTATGTATATATAGTATATATTATGTATCTTGTTATTTAATTCTACCATTTTAACTTATATCAGTTCTATGATAAGGTATCATAAAGTAACATGTATATAACGCGTGTTCTGATTGGTCAAAGCCCGTACCCCGATCAGGCCGTCCAAAAGCAAGAATTTAATTCGCGTATTGAAATAAAACTTGAAAGACTACTCAGTGATGTTGTTATTATTTTATCAAACAATTACTTTATGGTTACAGTCTTCGCGCGTTTTTCTTAACGCTTGCAACATTCCCCCGTGTTTAGATCAGGCTATCCAAACACAGAAACCATTAAATAATTTTTAGTGTAATAAATTATAAATTTATAATAGAATAAATTATAAATTTTCCGAAGTAAAAACAGGGATGATGCGACTAAATATTGCTGTTATATATAGGCTATAACTGTTTTCACAGTTCCTGCATGCTGCCAAACTTGGCAACTCATTATGTGATGCATGTATATTATATTGTAAACTGACATCACATTGTGTTCCATTTCAGTTCAAGTACCAAGCCAGGTTTGAGTCGTGGACAAATCACTCATAGAACAACGATGAGCTGGGTTAACGCAGTTATTCTTATATCGACCAAAGTTGTCCTCGCCGTATTTCTTTCCTTTATGATTGTGGCATGGAATACTGGATGGATTATAACTGCAATTTTTGTTATGGCTTTTAAAGGAATCGTGATGGAATGGTAGCGTAAGATTATCATCTTTTTGAATTAAAAAAGCACGGCAATTTGTCGCGCCGCTAGTAGAGCACTCGTTTCCGCGAACATTTACGAACTCAACATTCATGCATTTAAAACCAGTAAAAGTTATAATGTCGACTTGAGTTTTTAAGCCTTCGATATAATCAGTTTTGTTTAGACTATCTATGTCATATCGACAAGTCATTCGCCATTTTGAAGAGTCGTTCTGTATGGAGTGCATTCTAGCCTTCGACAGGCGGTAAAATTCCCAGTTTGGGGTTGTGGCATTTTTAGGATCGTTTCTGAGAAAAGGCTTCTGAAACTCAACACTCTTTCCAAATTGATAGGACTGGATGAGTGTCCAAGATACTGTAATATTATCTGCCGACTTTACGAAATTGCAAACTACTCGGAAAGGTTGATTTTCGTCATCCATGATTGTGTAATGCCCCGAGACTGGTGGGTCATAGCTACCACTAACATATCCACGGCATGATTTGATTGGCTGGTCACAGCGGCTTCCGTGATAGCCTGGGGCACAGTCACATGTGAAACGTGGCTTATGCAGGATGTCAGAAGGATAGCTTGCTTTACACACTCCAGCATTGAGACAAGGTTGTGAGGTCAGACAACAGTTTGTGTCTTGAAGGCAGTCCTTCTTTGCACCTTTCTAAATTAAGAATTTCAAACGCATTATAATCTTGCGCGAAAACCTACATTTAGCCAAAAAATTCTGAAAATTTGCATCATTTTTTTACGCTATAATTTTGCCCTCACTCTACAAACTTCTCCAATGAATTGAAATATTGCAATCATAGATAATTGCTGTTATACAAAACATATATTAATGAAACCAGACCTCACAAGAAAGTTGTTGACTTCTTTTGAAGGCGAAATAGCTACATTCTTCCATGTTGTCTTCCATCTTGAGAGAAACATTATGAGACAAACACAAACTACAAATTTTGTCTTCGTCACACATCCGGAACGCCTGACATGTGCAATTTTTCAAACACTTCGCAAGACAATTTCCAATTGTGTCTCTGATGTATTTTGAAAACCACAGTTATAAGGAATTTTGTCGGGAATCAAGGTCACCCTGTAAAAGCTTCATTCTGTACGATGTTCAACATTATCACTACGAAGCCGATCAACGATCTAAAGACATTATTAATGTTATTGAATTTTTTTTAGGTTATCTTTCGAATACTCCGCATGGCATTGCTTCACATGTATGACTTGCTGAAATAACTCATCATCGATCTTTTAAACGTTTATACCCACGAAAATGTTTGCTTTCCAATTGCGGTCAACATCTCGTTGATTTATATGTTGAATGATTATTCATACCTTTATAATTTAACTACTATAATTTAACGAGCGACAAGAGATGTTGAGGACGATCAACAAAATCTATTTAATATTACCTGATTTCTTTCAGCATACTGCAGAGAAATTGTAGAGAAATTCTGACTTTCTTCGTGACTTCGCTTGGGGAACCGTACTCCCTACCTGATGTGTGATATATTTCAAAATAAGTAAATTTGGAATTATTCCGTGACCTTCATAAATGTAAATTAGGAATTTACTGCTATAAATTTTTTTGGAATTTTTCTACCCACAATCTCCCTAAGACATTGCCGCAACGAAAGTGATAATTCTGTGAAAATGGAGGGTTTTATGTTTATTTCTTAGATTACTCCGTTAAATAATCCGTTAAACCCAATAATTATGTTATTCGGACAGCTTGTTGAAATTAAATGTTTTTTCAGAGACGCTCTTCCATCAAACTGTCAGGAATAACATATTGCGATTTAACTTTTCCACAGCAAGAGATCGAGGGCAACAATTGGTAGCTTTCTTATGACAACGTTCTCGTGTCGACGACGCGTCCTAACCACAGGAAATTGCAAAATAATTAGAATTTTGAAATAAAAATTATATCCATGAATTATGTCGATGACAAATCATATTATATATCATCATTTACGTTTCATCTTAACTTTAAATATCTTCAGGCAAAGTGGAGAAAATTACAAATAAAGATAGTCAAGGATGACTGCGGGTCGTGTATCTTAATTTCTAGTAATTTCGTATGAGTGAAAGCAGAAGGCGATTTGAAGTCGTCGTTGACATTGTGAAAACTCAATATGGAAAAATGTAATCTGATCGTAGGTATAAGAAACGATGATGATAGAGAGTGATTATGACTGATTGAATTACAGGCTGAGTATATTGTAATTTTCATCAATCATTGCAATGCTGCAGATGTTCTTAAAAACTTTGAGTAAGAATATAATAAAACATGGAATCCTTTCGGAGGAAGGTTGCAGATTATTTACAACTCTGCTGCACTTTCAGAGGATTTTCAGAGCCGCCATTTCAAAGAAGGCAGGATTTTGTCGTAAAGTTTACATTGCATAATATACAAGAAATGAAATCTGATCGTACATAACAACGATTGGACATGCTGTGGAAAATAACTATGATTGATTGATTGACTTATAGACTGAGTAATTGCAATTTTCATCAATCATCACGATACTGCATCCAGATGTTCTTGGAAACTTTACGTAAGGCATCACAAAAACATCAGATCCTCTCGACTATTGCAGTGTGTACATGTGTCTATTTGATAAGAAAAGCCAAGTATTATAAGTCATACATAACTGTGTGGTTAAATTTGTGTCTGAATTCATCATCATCTATACGCGTTTTGGGGAAAAGTGAGTTAAGAGTACCTTGTTTTCAATATTGTACAAGTGTTTTTTCGATTGTCGTAGGAGCAGGAAATTATAAGCTATAGGAATTACCCCCGTTCGATAGTACATTTTCAAACATATTTCATTTAAATACGTGAAAAAGTGCGTGAATATCTTTACATTGAATGACATTCGGTGTACAAATCAATAAATGAATATATTCTCACCGTTCTATTCCCACTGCACAATACCATAGCTGAAAATAAACTAAGAATGGGGACAAAATGATTTTCAGCTAAGAGTAAAGTGCGGCGAGAGACGGTGTCGCAGAGGGGAGGTGGGTGGGACGAAAATTCCTTCCTGTATATGCAGCCAGGTCGTCTTCGTTGCAAAATGTGAAAATTTGCTGTTTTCCCGGTCTTTTATACCAACCGTGTTTATTCATGCGATTACTCTGGTGCTGCTTATATTTGCATTAAGTTTTAACGCATTAATATGGTATTGTTTAGCGAAGCGCCCAGTGAGAATAGGGTGTAATATTGTGCGGTAGCGACACTCCTCCAACCAATGTGTTTAGCTATAGCTTCGTCGGAGGCGCCCAGTAGTGACAACATTATAGAACAACCTGCCTGGAAGCTGTGGGCGGTACTTCTTTAGACGATTGGTAACAGCCGAGCCAAGAAAAGAGCGTTAGTAACGCAACCTTTGGGGTCCGTGGAGCGAAATAGAAAACCCTGGCGTAAGTTGACGTGCATTCTGTCACACAGGAGGACGTATAACTGAAGGTTAGCGATCGGGGACAGGAGGATGGCGAAGGGGAAGGCTTCACAGCGAACACATGGGTGTGCTTTCCCCGAAGTGTCTTACCGCAGGTGTGGCGATTTAAGAAACCCTCGTTACCAGGCAGACACATGACATTATTCGTTTTCAAGCGTTCTAAGTGAGAAACACGATCGCCGGAGTAGAGATCCAGGCAGAAAAAGGCTAATATCATGTTGTGATAAAGACGCCTTGATTGAATTGCACAATGCCAAAAATTTTGTCAAAGAACAAAGGAACGGGTTGTTTTGGCGTCACTTGTTCTTCGCGGACAGACTTCAGATAATTAGAGACAGTTGGGTGACAGGGTGGGTTACCAAAGCCCACGGAAGGGACATCAGAGCGATCAAGAGGGCCCAGCGATGTAAATATTGCCTTTAACTTGGCAATATAGTTGTCGGTCGTACCTGACGCGAGCCTGGTAGGACACTTGCAGGTTGCACGTCCAATAGAGGTACCCAAAAATGGTCAGGCGTCCGAGTCAAAACGTTTGTTTAACCTGTTTTATCTTTTCAAATCAGGAAGCGGATCACATCCCCAGTTGAAGCAGAAATCAACGTTTTTGGCTGTGGAAGAGACGCCAAGAATACCTCCTCGTCTTCCTGTAAACGGGACTTCTGACACTCGTACGGCTTTTGGCCTCTGACGGACTGGAGGGATTGGAAGCGAGCGTTGTTATTCGGTAAATCTATATATGCCGACGTTTGGTGAATAAACTCGATGGAATGTTTGTTTTGAAATCCACACCGTTGAAATCCACATCGTTAGCTTAATGGCATTTGGGGCAACATTCAGCTGGTTTCCACAAACGAGAAACATCACAGTACACGTGCCTGAACAGTACGGAAACGTTAGTATGCAGAAGGGATCCTGAAGACCCACAGGTCCCATGGCAGTGGGCGGGTCCTGAAGCCGAAAATCCTTAATCAGGGAAAAGTAAGACACCAGTAGCGCCCTTTTTCCCAACATGAATGAAGTAAAACAACGATGTTTTAGTAACGGCCACCAGTAGCGCCTGGGTGTAAGATCCGGAACGACGACAGAGAACGGGCAGCGTTGGGTTTGAAGAAACTTTAGAAGCGGACCGATTAGCACAAACGGGGGAAAATCATTGGAGACCGAAAAACGCTTTACTACGCTTGGTAGGGAGAACATGATTGTAACCACTCTTGTCATGCATGACTGTTTGGTAGTGGTCCTTTTTAACATAACGTGGGGGATCAGTGAGTTTGTCCAAAGAGAAAGGGAGATCTTTAATCCAAAGATTCAAAAATCGAAAGAAAGTGTGCGTCATGAAGGCACATAATTCCGGTAGAGCAAAGCGCAGATGATTTCCCGTAAACAATAAACGTAATCTATAGCTTTAACAAGTACATAATTCATAAACAGTTCTAAACCGTTTTAATACCGCTACCACCAAGACGTAGATTCACCCCTATTTTGGTCGCCTCAACGAAAAATATAGCTAAGTACTCCCAAATGGGTAATTACGTAAATAAACGTATCATAAATCCACGGCGTGTGTAGAACAATCCGAATCTAAGCCTGGTACGTAACAACGCAGAATACATTTTTTAAAGTTTGTGTGATTTTTACAACATTGAAGTTCGTTTATATGTGTTGCAGAATCTATAAAAATCACAATATTCATCAGGAGCGTAAGTCCGGGTTTACACCGGTCGCAATTCATAGGTGAGCTATATTGCTGGAACACAAGCAGCATTAATCCATACAGCCTCACTAAAGCATTAGAGGTACGTGAAACTTATACCGGTTTGAGAAAAACGTAAACAATTTTTTAAGACTTCAAGGAAAGCACCATGAATTTCTATCGCTGGATCGCAAGCCAGCAATTTTGTTCGTCTCAACTAAATGCAAAAGCGTAAATAAATTGTAAATGGGAAATTGCCTCAACAAAAACTTAAATTCACACCTCTTCTCCAAAAGCGTATGGACTGGTAACCTATACTCGCACACCAACAAATGAAAAGCCGTAAATGAATCTAGACTGGTACAGCAAACGCATCATAAATTACACTGCTGCCCCAAAAGTGCGTGGAAGTAAGTTATATGGCTTCCACAAAAGCATAAATCTAGATTGCATGGTTCAATTCAGCATCGTAAGTCCCTACTGCTTCACCAAAAGCGTTCAGAGGTTGCTTCACCCAAAGCGGAAGTAGATTTAAACCAGTTCAATAAAGCATCTTAATTCATAAACCTATATATCGCTTCACCTAAAGCGTCGACTGGGTAATCTTATATCGCTTCGACAAAAGCGTAAACCAATCTAGGTCAGTTCAATAAAGCAGCATAAATCTCAAAGCGCTTCACCAAAAGCGTAGACTGGGAGGCGTATATCGCTTCAACAAAAGCGTAAATAAATCTAGATTGAGTTCAAGAAAAACATCGTAAATCTATACCGCTTCACCAAAAGCGTAGAGGTACTTATGCCGCTTGGACAAAAAGCATGCGTAAACATTTTATTTATGTATTTTAACCAAATGCAACAAAAGGCCTATAAATTTATATCACTTAAACGCAAGTGTAGGTAATCTTGGCCATCTCAACAAAGGCGTAATTAAACCGAAGTGGCAAATTGCTTCAACAAAGGTATCATAAATCTAAACCCTTAATTCAAATCAAAAGGAATTTGATGCCGCCTCAACAAAGGCGTAAAGAATGTATATCCTGTACTAGACATATAGGATAACAACCGAATGGGAGGTCTTTCATTGAAATTCAAGACCGAGGCGCGCAGCGCCGAGGTCTTGAATTTCAATGAAAGACCTCCCATTCGGTTGTTATCCTATATTTATATACCGACCACACCCATTTTCTATTGTTCTAAATCGGTTTTGGTTTCCCACTCAAGACCTCGTTCTGAAAGCTGGGCGCGGTTTTTGATTTCTAGAGGGGAGAGCGGGGCTGAAAATGTAAAACCCGGTACGGGTCTTACATTCAAATTCAAGACCCAGTTCAGGTCTTGAAATTCAATTCAAAACTTGTACTTTTACGAATCAAAACTTGGTATTAGCTGAACTCAAAAATACCCATAAAATATCCAAACGCAGGGAACACAACAAAAATTTACTTAAATGTTGATAACATACACACGCTTAAACTATACGTAACATACACACGACCACACAACAACTTAAAAATTATTTAATTCACAATAAAACTGAAATTTATGTTTATCGAAAACTTATCACCACTGATCCTTGCGTTTGAACTCTCATTTTCGCCTTTTTTATTTTCCACACATCCCTTGTCTTTAGTCTCACATCGTTCTTCTTCCTTAATTTTCTTGGACGTACTTGCATGAACACCGTACAAAATATCAGACACTTCAACTTGCTGTTCACTTGAAGTTCTCTTGTAGGCTCTCACAGCATCGCTTCGATGACCTAAAATTGACAATTAAAAACAGTCACGAGTTCTTACACAATTTAAAAAATCATTTATACGTTTTTATATTTTCTCGTGTGATTTACCTGTCTTTTCACATATAAGCTGCTCATCAACCCCCTTATCGTACATCCTAGTTGCTGCTGTTGCTCGTAGAGAATGATTCGTTCTGTAGCCAGAAAGACCCGCCTGCTCGCATAATCGTTTAACAGTTGAAGCCAGTTTATTATGCCCCACAGGTACACTGCTGTACCAGCAATTCGGCTTCGGACATTTCAGAGCAGTACGATAAAATGCCGTCGAACTCTCAGCGCCAACACTAGGGCTATATATATATAAGAAACAAAATAATATATAAACACATTAGCATTAAAATTACGCTTGAGTTATTTCCTAATTACTATTATAAATTGAATAGCAAATATATATACCTACCACAAACTGACATACTTGTCGTACAAACGAACAATACACCGTTTCTTATTTTCTTTATTCTCGTATGCTCGTGTCACTTTTCTTTTCAATTTTCGGTCTTTGATTCCCCCAGCGTTTGTTTTTGAAACGTCTTCCCGGTATTCTAAGTAATGTAAGCCGGTTTCCTTGTCAACGCCTTTTATAATTTGCGAATTATCTGCTCGAAGTCTTCTGTGTTCATTGCCCCCTCTCAACGCAAAATGAATGCCAAAAAGGTACACTAAAGTGTCAAGTAGTTGTTGTGGCTGCGAATCACCGAGAACCCCTTTCTCCCAAAGCTGTTCTTCTTCTCTCAATGTTATTACCTCGCCTTGTTTTCTTGTAAGTCCAAGACCTGCCGACGCACTTTCTTTCATCACAGCGTCCAATGCATTTCGCAAATACTCGAATTTGTCGTCGTTCAATAACCTCACTTGTTTTCCCTTCCCTTTCAAAAAATGTTGAATTGCCGCAATTATCCCATAAAGTGTGTTTGGAGGGTATTTACTTCCATCACTTTTCCTGACTTCGCAAATGAAACATGCCAATGTCCGATTTAGTTCATCGTCAGACATCACGTCAACGGAATTTTCTATAACTTCTAAGCCACAATCCCATCATCAACACTTCTTTCGTTTACTCTGCGAACTTTATGTTCCTTTGTTCTCGCCAATTCTCAAACAACGTAACAGCCCACTTATCCTTGTATCTTGTTGATTTTGGCACACAATCATCTATCTTTGCCCGAACTTCTGTCTCACATACTGGCTTGCCAAAGCGATCCAAATCCGTTACACTTGGTTGCTCTTCGACTTCCTTTATTTCCCCAACAAAAGGCCACATATATTCATCTGGCGCAATTGTATCCTGGTACAAATCATCAAGTACAGGGAAAGATCTTTCTCGCTGTGTACTTGACTGGGTAATATACATTTCTGGATCCGAATCGCCGGACTCCATTACTTCTTCATCAGTTTACACCTACAAAAGCTGCACCACTCCCTCTTAAATGGCCGAAACAAAACATCTCAAATAGACAAATAAGGTAATCCATTGTGTGCGCTTTACGTAAACCCTCATGCATTTACCTAATGATCGAAATTGAACGTTGATCACTCGCACGCTTATCGCTTGACAAATAACAAACAAAAACTGTCAAAAACCCTGCAAAACCTCTTGAGAACAATAGAAAATGGGTGTGGTCGGTATATAACAAAGGCAAAAAATTTCCTATATGTCTTTCAAAACGCGGGGGAGATATAACAGTGGTATTAGTATACTAAGGAACAACTATAATAATTATAGGATACAAAGCTCCCGCCCTCAACCCGTTACCTAATCTAGCAACAGGCAAGTATGGAAAGGGTTATACACACGAAACGTCGACCCGGTGAGAAGCACGACATCCGACTCAGCCTCTGAACACGGGTATCCCGTCGTAGACAGAATGTAAGGCGTACCAAGAGTGCCTCTCCCAATGAACAGAAAGCAAAGTAGGAATTGCACTATCAGAAGGAAAACGAGACATGTGGACAAATCCCGTAAGCTTTTGAAGGAGGAGCTTAAAAAACCCTGTCCCTTACAACGAAGCTAAGCCTAAAGCACTAACCCTGCCGAGTAAAAACAATACCAAGAGAAACCTGCACTGGGTATACGCGGCTCTTGAGGCTGTACTGGCGGATTTACGGGGTTATTGATCTCGACTGCATTATCGTTTAACTGTACGGCTTGCTGAGGTGGTTGGTGTCCTGCTAAAATCGCATCAATATCCACTGCCAGAGGTTGAACGGCTGGGTCGTCCATATCCAACTTATAGCTCGGCTGCGACGCTCCCACAGCAAAAAATTCCTTCCTGTATATGCAGCCAGGTCGTCTTCGTGGCAAAATGTGAAAATTTGCTGTTTTCCCGGTCTTTTATACCAACCATGTTTATTCATGCGATTACTCTGATGCTGCTTATATTTGCATTAAGTTTTAACGCATTAATATGGTATTGTTTAGCGAAGCGCCCAGTGAGAATATACATATATTCCGCTTTACTTGAACATACTGTACAGTTTTTTATTTCTATGGACCTTTTGGTAATTACGTCACAACATTATCGCTTTAGATGGATTTCAAGTTTTACTCTCACAAGCCACGTGCAAAGATGCAAAACATCCTTCTACAACACATGCGTGAAAAGAATTTTCATTTTGACAAATAAGTATGGAAATACGACATAATACGACATACGCCAGAATGAGGCTCGTGGTCTTGGCCCCCGGCTCGTTTTCGTGTTATGGCTTATTTCTGCATTTATTGGTCAAAATGAAAATCTCTTTTATGCATGTGTTGAAGAAGGATGTTTTGCATCTTTGAACGTGGGTCGTGAGAGAAAAACTTGAAATATGGTTGGTTATAAATTTAAAACGTTGTGACGTTAAAGTCTTGTGACGTAATTACCGAAAAGGTCTACTCAGTTCGGCTCCATTTTGAAATATTGTTTCGGGGGGGTGATTGCCTCTAGTGACTTGCGAAGCATGCGCAGCAAGCGATGCGCAGTGACGAATCGCTTACGTCGAGAAAGTATTCTCGTGAGACCAATTTGTCATCATCTGTAAGATTTCAGAAACCGAGACTCCCCGACTCAACGCTTCATAAGTAGAAGCTCCTAGGATGGAAAATATCTGTGTTTATCCCTGCCAACTGCAACAAATTTTTAATCCGTCCGGCAAAGGTCGATAATGTAACAGATTTATGAGGAAAATGTACGACGATTTTCATAACATTTTAAACATGTCAAACTTGACACAAATCTTTCTTATCGTCAAATTTTGCATGAAAGCTAGATTTTAGGGATTCGATCTCCTAGTTTAGATGTCTTTGACAATCCCGGTTAGTTAAAGGATACACCCTCCGGATAAAAAGTTCTAAACCGTAGGTCTTTCTTAACAAGATCCCAAGATCTGTCTGGGCTGCAAGAACATAAGTAACCTCCAAGTATAAGAATACTTCGGTCGAGAAGGTCTCAAATGAAAGATACCTTCAAGCAATTTAGATACTAACGGATGAGACCCGACTTTATTTGATTCAGGTAAAACTGCCGACAAAACTGATCGTTAGACATAAAGGTCGTATACCCCCCTTTAAACTGATCTTTGAGAATTTCCAAGATCATATTTAAAGACACTGATCCATCTTTAACTCTATCTCGACGAAAAACTATATATCCAGGAACATTTATGGTACAATCCGGTATTGAGTCTTTAAGCCAAGTCAACGTTTCAGTGATAAATCCCAAATCAATATATTCGTATAACATGAAGTCAGTTATTTCATCTAATTTTGAGCTAACGACCTCACATTTCTTAACAGAAGGTTGGATACGTTAAATGTCGATGTCATTGAAAGGTTATTTGAAAGCAGGACTTTTGCAATTTAATATCATTAAGAGCGATATTAATACAATTGGATGGGCGAATATGACCTGTACCCAAGTCCCGTACTGGTCCAGTGTGCGGTTTATGGATTGGGCACAGCCTCGTCCCCGGCGCGTGTTTTATTAATAGGGAGCTTTAGCAGTGACTACGAGTACGACTACGAGTACGAAATTCGTCATTCTCGCGCGTTGTTTGTTTATACGCCATCAGTCAAAACTCGTAGTCGCCGAGCTTTTGAGTACGAAATTTGCCAAAAAACTCGTACTCAAACGCCCAACGACTACGAGTTTTGGCTGATGGCGTAAGCAAACAACGCACAAGAATGACGAATCTCGTACTCGTAGTCGTACTCGTAGTCGCTGCTAAAGCTCCCTAATCACAAACATTACTACTACGCGATTAATAAAACACGCGCGGGAGACGAGGCTGGATTGGACATTTGTTTCGGTCTTTGGGAGTGATACTGTTTGCTACTTTTCGTTTGGGGTAATTTGTTTTCTGGGATTTTCCGATGCTGGTCCTTTCGGCAATTCTTCGTAAACAAAATTTGGTCGGTTAAATTGCCTCTTCATGAGAGACTTTCGTTTGCTTTTCCTGTTGTTGTTTTTTATGGAATATATTATGTTTCAGCCGTTTCTACTAATCTAGCTGGTTATTGAAACAGGGTTCCACTTCTATTATGGGTTGTTGTGTACGAACGTTGATATAGTTTGACCCAGCAAGTTCATTTACATTACCTGCAGAGCGAGTGTGGTTTTCGACTCTAGGCGTCTTGCATAATAATATTGTGTTATCCAAACTTGAATTGTTGGGGGGCACTGACTCGTATTCATTAACATTTTTTGAATGAGCACAATTTCCATATTCAGTCGAGCGATTTGTTGATGTTGTTCATTCTATGTATCGTCGGGCGACTTATTATTATGCTTTATACAATTTTGTAAATGAGATATTGTGGTCGTCAGGTAGCAGATAGAATCGGATAAAGTTTTAATAGCTTCAACGTTTGTCGACTGACCCGGATAAGGTTTTCAATATCAGAACGTATTCAGAACATATTATTTTGCAAAGGTCTTCCATAATGTCTTTCGCTTTTTCTCCTTCCATACATAACAAGCTCATGTTATGTTATTGTTAGATCCACCTGGTTGTCTCCATGAGCCGTTTAGGCTTAATTTTTCCCTTACAAATTACTTCAAAAGAACTAAATCTCCGGTCCATGCAAAGCGTGGCTTCGTGGCAAACATTACAGCGTTTATCTTCGTTAATCTTCGTTAATTTTTCAATTGTAGATCGAGATTCATAGAACTATACTGCGAACTCTATTTCGAGTGACATATAGTAAACAAGACCTAAAAACGAAGTAATTAATGAATATCTGCTGTGTATAAACTTTTCGGAAGACGGAAAATTATGTTCATAGGATCATAACTGGAAATTAAAGGCCCGTTTACACTTGCAATTTTTTTCTGCGATTTTCTTCTTTTGTTAGATATGAACGATTGAATTAGTTACTAATATTTCAATAGAAGCTCGCACACATCAGGGCATTCGTGATCTATATAACTCGTTCACATCTATCAAAAGAGGAAAATCGCACATACAAAGTGTAAACGGGCCTATAGACAACAAAAGAAGAAAGCCATCACTATAGGGTACGTTTTTACGTAAATATTAATACAATAAAGATTAAAAGAAATAATTTGAACGGTGATTTTACCTCTAGCTTGGAATGGATGTCTTCCATCGCATACATGATATAAGACTCGCATGTCAATCTCCCAGGGAAATTAAAGGTAGAGACTTCAGTTACACAGAAATTGAAGGTAGAGCCTTCAACAGCTGTCGGACTGTCCACAACATTAAGCTCGGGAAATACCGTAGCTCCGAATGTCTTCATATTATCATCATCGGGCCATTTCTTTAAGAACTCAAGTGCTTTGGTAAATTTTGAATGATAACGCTCACGAGGCTGCATGTTTAGGACAAAATACAATGATTAAGTCCTGATTCACACTTGCTCCTAAGAATCGGGCACCCATGCAGTGTATTATTTTCCGATAGAAAAAGAAATTTACGTACCAGTGACCTAAGACAAAGGGAAACCCAGATTCTTATACGACAAGTTTGAACCAAGTCTTTGGTGCGCAAAATCCTTTGTCTGTTGGAAAACAATACAAATGATTCCAAGTCTGAACTAGGCCTGAAATGCGATTTGAATTGACTGAAGGTGTTGTAGAAGCCGCAAGTGAAACGAAGGGCGACTGGAACAAAATGGTAGACAATTAAATGAAAATAGTTCTCGCGTCAGTTTAAACGATTGTATGTGGACGTTTCTAGAACGTGGCTTTAGCGTTTCGTTAAAAAGTGTTTCGCATATTTTCGTCATTCTATTTTGGATCCGTGATTTTGGTCAGCTTTGTCAGTGTAAGGTACCTAATATGCTCTGGTATATACGCTTCCTTATACAATTTCAAACGTAAAAATATTCTTTCTCGAGAACATGCCGTTGGGTATCTCGACCTAAGTCAAATTTTCAGTAGTTAAAGATCAATAAAATTGATGATGTTTTTGACGTGAACAAACATGACTTCCCTTCATGAGTATTTTTACTTGAGTTTACTCAGTATGTGTCATCGCTTTACACAATAATTTGAATGCTATTTACGCTGGATTTTTTGCAGTGATATAGTCAACAAGTCCTTAAAGCCACTTTTCCCTTCTGAAGCAGAAGTTCCAAACGACGATCGCTAGACAGGGGCGGATCTAGGGTAAGTCCAGTCAGTCGCGTATTTTTCGCAGCCAAGTGCAATTAAATATTCAAATTTGTCTTTAAATTTTAACAATTAACTTCCCTCATAATTGTAATGAGAAATTCATACCATGGTCCAGTTTGAAGAGTTTTGTTTTAGGAAAACAATATTCCTTTATCTGGGAGCAAGGGTGAATCGCAAAAAACTCGCAGAATCAGGTGGCAGGACTTGCTCGCCACCACTGGATTGTCACGACAACTTTGGCAATCGTCGGATATACGAAAGATGACGAACGGACACCGCGGAAATTGGTATAGGCTTAGCCGCAATTCTCGATACTTAGACTTCAAACTTGGTGAGGAAAAAGATTTATTAATATTCAAGAAAATATGTCTTGCACAAAAGATTTGAAGCTTGCTCACGGTAAAAACGAATCGTCTGAATTAATAACCTTGTGTATACTTTAAGCCTCAAAATGGCCATTTCACAGCGGTCAGATGTGTACGATGAGCTGTCAAAAGATTGCAGAATGCGTATTCAGAAGAAAAATTGAACTTTTTTAAGATATTCAAAAGGTTTCTCTTTGATAGGGCGATACAGAAATGCACAATTGTTAACCAGCGATTAGATTTTCGGGTTGAAACGTCTTAAACACCAATTTCTGCGGTGTCTGACGAACGGTATGTTCGACACTACATCCGGAAAACTTCGTAAGTTGTTTTGCCAAGATGAATATAGTTTTATAAACAAACCAGTTTTTTGCTCACTCTCGTCGTATATGACTATTATGTTAGTCATCCTAACTCGGTGCCTCGTCGGCTGTCAGCACAGATACGACTCGAGTTCGCGGAGTAACTACTTAAATCTTTGCAAGTGGCGGACCAGAGATACCGCGAGATGTGATAAAAAAATGAACTGCAAGGAGACGATTTCACTGCAGCAGCTTTTAAATGGCTTTAATAATAGTATAGTATATAATGATAAAATTATCTAAGTATATATAGTATTATATGTATAGTATATAGTATATCTCGTTATTTGCATGATTCTACCATTTTAACTTATATCAGTTCTATATATAATAACGTATTATAAAAAAACACGTATATAACTCGTGTTCTGATTGGTCGAATCTCGGGTTTGGATCAGGGCGTCCAAACGCGAGAATTTAATTCGCGTATTGAAATAAAACTTGACAGACTACTCAGTGATGTTGTTGTCATTTTATAAAACAATTACTTTATGGTTACAATCTTCACGCGCTTTTCTTAACGCTTGCAACATTCCCTCCTGTTTAGATCAGGCTATCCAAACACAGAAACCATTAAATAATTTTTAGTGCAGTAAATTATAAATTTATAATAGAATAACTTATGAATTTTCCGAAGTAAAAACAGGGATGATGCGACTAAATTTTGCTGCTATATAGGCTATAACTGTTTTCACAGTTCCAGCATGCTGCCAAACTTGGCAACTCATTATGTGATCAATGTATATTATATTGTAAACTGCCATCACATTGTGTTCCATTTCAGTTCAAGCACCAAGCCAGGTTTGAGTCGTTGACAAATCACACATAGAACAACGATGAGCTGGGTTAAAGCAGCCATTCTGATATCGACCAAAGTTATCCTCCCCGTTGCCCTTTCCTATATGATTGCATGGAATACTGGAGGGATTATAACTGCAATTTTCCTTATGGCTTTTGAAGGAATCGTGATGAAATGGTCTCGTTTTTTGATCATCTCTTTGAATTAAAAAAGCACTGCAATTTGTCGCGTGGCTAGTAGAGCACTCGTTTCCGCGAACGTTTACGAACTCAACATTCATGCATTTACCACCAGTAAAAGTTATAATGTCGACTTGAGTTTTTAAGCCTTCGATATAATCAGTTTTGTTGAGACCATCAACGTCATATCGACAAGTCATTCGCCATTTTGAAGAGTCGTTCTGTATGGAGTGCATTCTAGCCTTCGACAGGCGGTAAAACTCCCAGTTTGGGTTTTCGGAATTTTTAGGATCGTTCCTGAAAAAAGATTTCCGAAATCCACTTTTTTTTCCAAATTTATAGGACTGGATGAGTGTCCAAGATACTGTAATATTATCTGCTGACTTAGCGAAATTGCAAAATACTGGAAAGGGTTGATTCTCGTCATCCACGATTGTGTAATGCCCCGAGACTGGTGGGTCATAGCTACCACTAACGTATCCACGGCATGACTTGATTGGCTGTTCACAACGGCTTCCGTGATAGCCTGGGGCACAATCACATGTGAAACGTGGCGAATGCAGGATGTCAGAAGGATAGCTTGGTTTACACACTCCAGCATTGAGACAAGGTTGTGAGGTCAGACAACAGTTTGTGTCTTGAAGGCAGTCCTTCTGTGCACCTTTCTAAATTAAGAATTTCAAACGCATTATAATCTCGCGCGAAAACCTATACTGTTAGCCAAAAAATTCTGAAAATTTGCGTCATATTTTTTGCGCTATAATTTTGCCCTCACTCTACATACTTCTCCAGAGGATTGAAATATTGCAATCATAGATCATTACTGTTATACAAAACATATATTAATGAAAGCCAGACCTCACAAGCAAGTTGTTGATTTCTTTTCAAGGCGAAATAGCTACATTCTTCCATTTTGTCTTCCATCTTGAGAGACACGTTATGAGACAAACACAAACTACAAGTCTTATCTTCGTCACACATCTGGAGCGCCCGACACGAGCAATTTTTCAGACACTTTGCAAGACAATTTCCAATCGTCGTCTCTGATGTATTTTGAAAACTACAGTTATAAGGAATTTTGTCGTGAATCAAGGTCACCCTGTAAAAAGCTTCATTCTGTACGATGTTCAACATTATCACTACGAAGCCGATGAACGATCTAAAGACATTATTAATGTTATTGAAATTTTTTTAGCTTTTTGTTATCTTTCGAATTTTCCGCATTCCATGCTTCACATGTATGACTTGCTGCAATAACTCATCATCGATCTTTTAAACGTTTATATCCACGAAAACGTTTGCTTTCCAATTGCGGTCAACATCTCGTGGATTTATATGTTCAATGCTTATTCTTACCTGTAATTTAACTACTATAATTTAACGAGCGACAAGAGATGTTGAGGACGATTAACAAAATCTATTTAATATTACCTGATTTCATTCAGCATATTGCAGAGAAATTGTAGAGAAATTCTGACTTTCTTCGTGACTTCGCTTGGGGAACCGTACTCTCTACCTGATGTGTGATATATTTCAAAATAAGTAAATTTTGAATTATTCCGTGACCTTCATAAATATAACTTAGGAATTTACTGCTATTAAAAGTTGTTGGAATTTTTCCACCCACAATCTCCCTAAGACATTGCCGCGTCAAAAAAGAGATAATTTTGTGAAAATTGCGGTTTTATGTTCATTTCTTAGATTGCTCTGTTAAATAATTCGTTGGACCCAAAAATTATGTTATTCGTGACAGCTTGTTAAAATTAAATGTTTTTTCAGAGACGCTCTTCCATCAAACTGTCAGGAATAACATATTGCGATTTAACTTTTCCACAGCAAGAGATCAAGGGCAATAATTTGTAGCTTTCTTATGACAACGTTCTCGGGTCGACGACGCGTCCTAACCACAGGAAATTGCAGAATAATTTGAACTTTGAAGTAAAAATTATATCAATGAATTATGTCGATGACAAATCATATTATACATGATCATTTACGTTTCATCTTAACTTTAGACATCTTCAGGCAAAGTGGAGAAAATTACAAATAAAGATAGTCAAGGATGACTGCGGGTCGTGTATCTTAATTTCTAGTAATTTCCTATGAGTCAAAGCAAGAAGGCAAGATTTTGAAGTCGTCATTGACATTGTGAAAACTCATAATGGAAAAATGTAATTTGATCGTAGTTATAAGAAACGATGGTGATAGAGAGTGACTATGACTGATTGAATTACATGCTGAATAATTGTAATTTTCATCAATCATCGCATTGATCGCAATGCTGCAGATGTTCTTAGAAACTTTGAGTAAGAATATAATAAAACATGGAATCCTTTCGGAGGAAGATTGCTGATTATTTACAACTCTGCCGCACTTTCAGAGGATTTTCAGAGCCGCCATTTCAAAGAAGGCAGGATTTTGTCGTAAAGTTTACATTGCAAAAATATACAAGAAATGAAATCTGATCGTACATAACAACGATGGAGACATGCTGTGGAAAATAACTATGATTGATTGATTGACTTACAGACTGAGTAATTGCAATTTTCATCAATCATCATAATACTGCAGATGTTCTTGGAAACTTTACGTAAGGCATCACAAAACATCAGATTCTCTCGACTATTGCAGTGTGTACATGTGTCTATTTGATAAGAAAAGCCAAGTATTATAAGTCATACATAACTGTGTGGTTAAATTTGTGTCTGAATCCACCATCATCTATACGCGTTTTGTAAAAGTGAGTTAAGAGTACCTCGTTTTCAATATTGTACAAGTGTTTTTTCGATTGTCGTAGGAGCGGAAATTATAAGCTATAGGAATTACCCCCGTTCGATGGTACATTTTCAAACATATTTCATTTAAATACGTGAAAAAGTGCGTGAATATCTTTACATTGAATGACATTCGGTGTACAAATCAATAAATGTACATATATTCCGCTTTACGTGAACATACTGTGCAGTTTTTCATTTCTATGGACCTTTTGCTAATTATGTCACAACATTATCGCTTTAAATTTCGAACCACCTTAAGAAATGGATTTCAAGTTTTACTCTCACAAGTTACGTGCAAAGATGCAAAACATCCTTCTACAACACATGCATGAAACGAATTTTTCATTTTGACAAATAAGTATGGAAATACGACATAACGCCAGAACAAGGCTCGTGGTCTTCGCCCCTCCGCCTCGTTTTCGTGTTATGGCTTATTTCCGCATTTATTGGTCAAAATAAGAAATCTCTTTTATGCATGTGTTGAAGAAGGATGTTTTGCATCTTTGAACGTGGCTCGTGAGAGAAAAACATGAAATCCATTTCATTAAAGGTTGGTTATAAATTTAAAACGTTGTGACGCTAAAGTCTTGTGAGGTAATTACCGAAAAGGTCTACTCAGTTCGGCTCCATTCTGAAATATTATTTCAGGGGGGAGGGGGTGATTGCCTCTAGTGACTTGCTAAGCATGCGCAGCAAGCGATGCGCAGTGACGAATCGCTTACGTCGAGAAAGTATTCTCTTGAAACCAATTTGTCATCATCTGTAAGATTTCAGAAACCGAGACTACCTGACTCAACGCTTCATAAGTAGAAGCTCCTAGAATGGAAAATCTCTGTGTTCATCCCCGCCAACTGCAAAAAATTTTTAATCCGTCCGGCCAAGGTCGATAATGTAACAGATTTATGAGGAGAAATGTACGACGATTTTCATAACATTTTAAACATGTCAAACTTGACACAAATCTTTCTTAGTGTCAAATTTTGCATGAAAGCTAGATTTTAGGGATTTGATCTCCTGGTTTAGATGTCCTTGACAATCCCGGTTAGTTAAAGGATACACCCTCCGGATAAAAAGTTCTAAACCGTAGGTCTTTAATTCTTAACAACATCCAAAGATCTGTCTGGGCTGTAAGAACAAGTAACCTCCAAGTATGAGAATACTTCGGTTAAGAAGGTCTCAAATGAAAGATACCTTCAAGCAATTGAGATACTAACGGATGAGACCGACTTTATTCGATTCGGGTAAAACTGCCGACAACACTGATCGATATAGACATAAATGGTCCCATACCCCTTCCCCTCCTTAAACTGATCTATTTTTTTCCTTAAACTGAAATTTTGTTACATTTTTAGTTGAAAGCAGAATTAGGAAGAATTTTGGGCAAGCCAGAAATTATTAAAGATATGAGGGAAAGGTGGAACCTGAATAAGAAAAAAATGCTTGCAGCTCTCAGAAAGTTGAAGGGAAGGGAGATTCAAAATAATCTTGAAGCAATTGAAGATTGCACAGCGGAAGATGAGAAGGGTATGTATAACATTAATGGCATTATAGCCCTTGTGATATTATAGTTTTTATTTTAGAAGGCACATATAAATATATATATGTATTGTATTTCCAATTTTAGAAGTTGAAGACCAGTGCATATTGGCTTGTTTATACCCCATGCACTGGGGGATAGACCGACAAATGAAAACAAGCCAAGTGAACTGTTCTGGGAGATTCTTGATGTAAGTTTGTTTTTTTTTTGTTACTAAATTTTTCCTCATGATATATGGCAGTGCATGACAATGCTGTAATACTGTCTTCAGACTGTAATGCAATGTCACTGTGAAATGTGCATGTTTAAATCATCCCTTCACAGCATTCAACTATGTTGTCCATGTTTTAATTTGTTTTGGGGTTTTTGCAAACAACAGGATGATGCAATGAGTGATGTAAATCGAAAGGTGTCAGAGTGCACATCCCCAAGACTGATTTCAACAGGGTCACTTGGTCAGCTGCACACCTTGTTATTGATTGCTGAAGGGATGCTCGTAACAAAGTTCAAGAGAATTGGTATTCTCAATGGTGTTATTTGTTTACTTGCAGTATATTATGCATTTAATGCTCAGTATACGTGGTAAAACTGGGTATAGCAAAAATGTGTTTGTATTTTTGGAGCACATCCTTTTAACTGAACAAAAGGTTGCCATGCCTGTAAATGTTGAACATTTCCTTGCAATGATGAAGTAGATGCTCTCATGTAAATAAATATATATATATATATATATATATATATATATATATATATATATATATATATATATGTACTAATATGCTTATATTCTTAATTATTTGTAATTTTTGTTGCTATATCAATATATTTTTTATGATGTATATTCTTGTTGATTTATTGTATAGGTGAAAACCTTGGAAAACATGGTCACTTGGACGCTTCTGCAAGAACTATTTAAAAATGGTCATTTTAACCAGAGACAACTGGTCAATACAACGACAAAAATTGGTTGGTTTGACCATTTGTTAATGGTTAAAATGACCAATTAATAATTGGTTAATTTAATTGCTTAAAACGACCAATTTTAACTGGTTCTCTCAGATGCATCCAAGTGACCAATTTTTTTTGGTCATTTTGACCAATCAGTTTTTACAGTGTGGTGCTACCTGCAATATCCTCCCAAAACACATTTTACCACTAAACACAGAGATCCAAAAGAAAGCTAAAGAGCTCATCATGTACTCCAAGATTCAAAATGACAACCTTGGGAACAGCAAAAGTAAGTTTTCGCAATCTTAAGAACAGTAAGAAGTATCGAGCAGAATTTTGATCATTGGGGGAAACTATACACCAATCATAGGAGCCAAGGCTGCTCAGCAAATGAACTTGATTGTTGTTCAAAAACAGAATATTTTACATGTAAGCACAGAAGATGCTGCCAAATTGCCTACTGAACATAATCTGACTAAGCAAGAAATACTAAGCGAGTATTCTGATGTTTTCAATGACCTGGGAAAGATGGATGGCAAATTGCATCTTTCAGTTGATGAATCGGCCAAACCTGTTGTCATGGCCCCACGGAGAGTGCCCATTGCAGTAAAAGAAAAGCTGAAAGCAGAGTTGGATCGACTCGAAATTATGGGAGTGCTTACAAAGCAAGAAGCACCAACCAAGTGGGTATCTAGTTTAGTTGTCACTGAGAAGGCTAATGGTCAATTCAGAGTTTGCATTGACCCCAGCACCTTAAAAAGGTACTGAAACGAGCGCACTACCCCCTGCCTGTTATTAGGGAGCTTTAGCAGTGACTACGAGTAGGACTACGAGTACGAGATTCTTCATTCTCGCGCGTTGTTTGCTTACGCCATCAGCCAAAACTCGTAGTCGTTGGGCTTTCGAGTACGAAGTTTATCAAAAAACTCGTACTCAAATGCCCGGCGACTACGAGTTTTGACTGATGGCGTAAGCAAACAACGCGCGAGAATGACGAATCTCGTACTCGTAGTCGTACTCGTAGTCACTGCTAAAGCTCCCTATTTGAAGAAGTTCTTCCAGAGTTAGCCAATGCTCGAGTTTTCAGTAAAGTTGACCTGAAGGACGGCTTTCTACAAATTGAACTTGATGATGAGTCAAGTGAGCTGACAACCTTTCAAACACCCTGGGGCCGTTATCGCTGGCTTAAACTGCCTTTCGGAGTTGCCCCGGCCCCTGTTTGTATATGTAGCTTTTCTACTGTTATATACACAGTTTAAAGAATAAAAGGTTACAGGTTGGATGCCCGGAATTGGTTGACCAACTCAATGGCCCCCATGAGATCTTGCGAATTCCTTGCAGGCCCCCCACGGAAAAGGGCTTCCCAACTCTCGATGATTTCCTAATTGTCAATATAAGCCAATATGAAGTCTAATATGATCTTCACAACAATTTGCATCGATTATTGTCTTAGTTTCTCACACATTTGGCATGGACATAAATGCAGACCCCGCCATGGGCATCTTTAACTCTATCTCGACGAAAAACTATATATCCTGGAACATTTACGGTACAATCCGGTATTGAGTCTTTAAGCCAAGTCAACGTTTCAGTGATAAATCCCAAATCAATATATTCGTATAACATGAAGTCAGTTATTTAATCTAATTTTTGAGTTAACGACCTCACATTTCTTAACAGAAGGTTGGATACGTTAAATGTTGATGTCATTGAAAGGTTATTTGAAAGCAGGACTTTTGCAATTTAATATCATTAAGAGCGATATTAATACAATTGGATGGGCGATTATGACCTGTACCCAGGTCCCGTACTGGTCCGATGTGCGGTTTTTGGATTGGGCACAGCCTCGTCCCCGGCGCGTGTTTTATTAAATAGGAGCTTTAGCAGTGACTACTACGAGTACGACTACGAGTACGAAATTCGTCATTCTCGCGCGTTGTTTGCTTACGCCATCAGCCAAAACTCGTAGTCGCCGAGCTTTTGAGTGCGAAATTTGCCAAAAAACTCGTGCAATATGTTCACACATTCAATTAGTAAATAGGAATTTACGGCATTTGAGTAATTTCTACATACTTATTTATTTGAGTAACTCAGAGTCACAGAGTACATTTTGCACACAGAGTGCTATTTGCTCTGGATTTTTTGGAGTGACATATAGTAAACAAGACCTAAAAACGAAGTAATTAATGAATATGCTGCCGTGTATAAACTTTTCGGAAGACGGAAAATTATGTTCATAGGATCATAACTGGAAAATTTAAGGCCCGTTTACACTTGCAATTTTTGCTGCGATTTTCTTCTTTTGATAGATATGAACGATTGAATTAGTTACTGATATTTCAATTGGAGCTCGTACACATCAGAGCTTTCGTGATCTATAACTCGTTCACATCTATCAACAGAGGAAAATCGCGCATAAAATCGCTATAGACAACAAAAAAAGAAAGCCATCACTATAGGGTACGTTTTTACGTAAATATTAATACGATAAAGATTAAAAGAAATAATTTGAACGGTGATTTTACCTCTAGCTTGGAATGGATGTCTTCCATCGCATACATGATATAAGACTCGCATGTCAATCTCCCAGGGAAATTAAAGTTAGAGCCTTCAACAGCTGTTGGACTGTCCACAACATTAAGCTCGGGAAATACCGTAGCTCCGAATGTCTTCATATTATCATCGCTACATTTCTTTAAGAACTCAAGTGCTTTGGTAAATAATTTTTGAATGATAACGCTCAAGAGGCTGCATGTTTAGGACAAAATACCATGATTAAGGCCTGATTCACACCCGCTCCTAAGAATTGGGGACCCATGCAGTGTATTATTTTCGGATAGAAAAAGAAATTTACGTACCAGTGACCAAAGACAAAGGGAATCCCAGATTCATATACGACAAGTTTGAACCAGTCTTTAGTCTAAGGTCACTGGTGCCTGACTAGGCCTAAAATGTGATTTGAATTGACTGAAGGTGTTGTAGAAGCCGCAAGTGAAACGAAGGACGACTGGAACAAAATGGTAGACAATTAAATGAAAATAGTTCGCGCGTTAGTTAGACGATTGTATGTGGACGTTTCTAGAACGTGGCTTTAGCGTTCTGTTAAAAAGTGTTTCGTATATTTTCGTCATTCTATTTTGGACACGTGATTTTGGTCAGCTTTGTCAGTGTAAGGTACCAAATATGCTCTGGTATATACGCTTCCTTATACACAGTGGCGTAGCCAGCCTGACGATTTAGTCATGCTAATGCAAATTTTATTTTTATTTCATTATTCTTTTTTTTAGAAATTCATTGTTTTCACAGTAAATGATCACCAAAATATTAGCATAGCATGACTAAATTGTCGGGCTGGCTACGCCACTGCTTATACACTTCCTTATCGTAAAAATTCTTTCTCGAGAACACACCGTTGGGCATCTCCACTTATCCTCAATTTTTCAGAAGTTAAAGATCAATAAAATTGATGATTTTTGACGTGAACAAACGTGACTTCTCTTCATGAGTATTTTTACTTGAGTTTACTCAGTATGTGTCATCGCTTTACACAATAATTTAAGTGCTGTTTACACTGGATTTTGCAGTGATATAGTCAACAAGTCTTTAAAGCCACTTTGAAGAGTTTTGTTTTAGGAAAACAATATTCCTTTATCTGATAGCAACTGTAAATCGCAAAAAACTCGCAGAATCAGGTGGCTGGATTTCCTCGCCACCACTGGATTGTCACGACAACTTCGGCAATCGTCGGATATACGAAAGATGACGAACGGTATGTTCGACACTACATCCGGAAAACTTCGTAAGTTGTTTGCCAAGATAAATATAGTTGATAGTTCGAAGCATGTAAGGGTTCAAAGGACTGAACTATACATTATTTAAACTTAAAAAGCAGCTGAGTATTTTAAAGTTTGTGTCTTTTTTGTGACATTTTTTATTTTAATTGCTCGTTTTTCTACTGTGGAATTTCGATCACACAGTCCCTGGGTTAAAAACTGTAGGTTTATAAAATTTCTGCGGAATATACGGACCACGGTCCGGGTATGGGTTTTTATACGGACCGCTCGTTAACCAATCAGAATAGAGGATTTGAAAAAGCCATTTATTAAAACCAGTTTTAAGCTCAATCACCTCGTATATGACTATTATGTTAGTCATTCTAACTCGGTGCCTCGTCGGCTGTCAGCACAGATACGACTCGAGTTCGCGGAGTAACTGCTTAAATCTTTGCAAGTGCCGCACCAGAGATACCGAGTGATGTGATAAAAAAAATGAACTGCAAGGAGACGATTTCACTGCAGCAGCTTTTGAATGGCTTTAATAATAGTGTAGTATATAATAATGAAATTATCTATGTATATTATGTATTTGGTTATTTGATTCTACCATTTTAACTTATATCAGTTCTATGATAAAGTATTATAAAATAACATATAACGCGTGTCACTGATTGGTCGAATCCCGTGTTTGGATCAGGGCGTCTAAACGCGAGAATTTAATTCGCGTATTGAAATAAAACTTGAAAGACTACTCAGTGATGTTGTTATCATTCTATCAAACAATTACTTTATGGTTACAGTCTTCGCGCGCTTTTCTTCACGCTTGCAACATTCCCCCGTGTTTAGATCAGGCTATCCAAACACAGAAACCATTAGATAATTGTTTAGTGAAGTAAATTATAAATTCATAATAAATAAATTATGAATTTTCCGAAGTAAAAACAGGGATGATGCGACTAAATATTGCCGTTATATAGGCTATAAATGTTTTCACACTTCCTGCGTACTGGCAATGGCAACTAATAATTATGTGTGATGCATGTATATTATATTGTAAACTGACATCACATTGTGTTCCATTTCAGTTCAAGTACCAAGCCAGCTAGGCTTGAGTCGTGGACAAATCACTCATAGAACAACGATGAGCTGGGTTAACGCAGCCATTTCTGATATCGACCAAAGTTATCCTCGCCGAATTTATTTCCTTTCTCATCGCCACATGGAATACTGGATGGATTATAACTGCAATTTTCGTTATGGCTTTTGAAGGAATCGTGATGAAATGGTCTCGTAAATTTATCATCTCTTTGAATTAAGAAAGCACGGCAATTTTTGCCCTGCTAGTAGAGCACTCGTTTCCGCAAACATTCACGAACTCAACATTCATGCATTTACTACCACTCACAGTTAAAATATCAACTTGAGTTTTTAAGCCTTCGATATAATCAGTTTTGTTGAGACCATCAACGTCATATCGACAAGTCATTCGCCATTTTGAAGAATCGTTCTGTATGGAGTGCATTCTAGCCTTCGACAGCGATCGTTCCTGAAAAAAGATTTCCGAAATCCACTTTTTTCTCCAAATTTATAGGACTGGATGAGTGTCCAAGATACTGTAATATTATCTGCTGACTTAGCGAAATTGCAAAATACTGGAAAGGGTTGATTCTCGTCATCCACGATTGTGTAATGCCCCGAGACTGGTGGGTCATAGCTACCACTAACGTATCCACGGCATGACTTGATTGGCTGGTCACAGCGCCTTCCGTGATAGCCTGGGGCACAGTCACATGTGAAACGTGGCGAATGCAGCATGTCAAAAGGATAACTTGGTTTACACACTCCAGCGTTGAGACAAGGTTGTGAGGTCAGACAACAGTTTGTGTCTTGAAGGCAGTCCTTCTGTGCACCGTTCTAAATTAAGAATTTCAAACGCATTATAATCTCGCACGAAAACCTATTGTTACCCAAAAAATTCTGGAAATTTGCGTCCTATTTTTTGCGCTATAATTTTGCCCTCACTCTACATACTTCTCCAGTGGATTGAAATATTGCAATCATAGATAATTACTGTTATACAAAACATATATTAATGAAACCACACCTCACAAGCAAGTTGTTGATTTCTTTTGAAGGCGAAATAGCTACATTCTTCCATGTTGTCTTCCATCTTGAGGGACACGTATGAGACAACACAAACTACAAGTTTTATCTTCGTCACACATCCGGAACGCCCGACATGTGCAATTTTTCAGACACTTTGCCAGACAACTTCCAAATTGTCGTCTCTGATGTATTTTGAAAACTACAGTTATAAGGAATTTTGTCGCGAATCAAGGTCACCCTGTAAAAAGCTTCATTCTGTACGATGTTCAACATTATCACTACGAAACCGATCAACGATCTAAAGACATTAATAATGTTATTGAAATTTTTTTAGGTAATCTTTCGAATTTTCCGCATGGCATTGCTTCACATGTATGACTTGCTGAAATAACTCATCATCGATCTTTTAAACGTTTATACCCACGAAAACATTTGCTTTCCAATTGCGGTCAACATCTCGTGGATTTATATGTTCAATGCCTATTCATACCTGTAATTTAACTAGGATAATTTATCGAGCGACAAGAGATGTTGAGGACGATCAACAAAATCTATTTAATATTACCTGATTTCATTCAGCATACTGCAGAGAAATTGTAGAGAAATTCTGACTTTCTTCGTGACTTCGCTTGGGGAACCGTACTCTCTACCTGATGTGTGATATATTTCAAAATAAGTAAATTTGGAATTATTCCGTGACCTTAATAAATATAAATTAGGAATTTACTGCTATAAAAAGTTGTTGGAATTTTTCCACCCACAATCTCCCTAAGACATTGCCGCAACGAAAAAAAAAGAGATAATTTTGTGAAAATGGCGGTTTTATGTTCATTTCTTAGATTATACTCCGTTAAATAATCCATTAGACCCAATAATTATGTTATTAGTGACAGCTTATTAAAATTGAATGTTTTCTCAGAGACGCTCTTCCATCAAACTGTCAGGAATAACATATTGCGATTTAACTTTTCCACAGCAAGAGATCGAGGGCAATAATTTGTAGCTTTCTTATGACAACGTTCTCGTGTCGACGACGCGTCCTAACCACAAGAAATTTCAGAATAATTTGAATTTTAAAATAAAAATTATATCCATGAATTATGTCGATGACAAATCATATTATATACGATCATTTACGTTTCATCTTAACTTTAAACATCTTCAGGCAAAGTGGAGAAAATTACTAATAAAGATAGTCAAGGATGACTGCGGGTCGTGTATCTTAATTTCTAGTAATTTCGTATGAGTCAAAGCAAGAAGGCAAGATTTTGAAGTCGTCGTTGACATTGTGAAAACTCAATATGGAAAAATGTAATCTGATCGATCTATGACTGATTGAATTTCAGGCTGAATAATTGTAATTTTCATCAATCATCGCAATGCTGCAGATGTTCCTAGAAACTTTGAGTAAGAATATCATAAAACATGGAATCCTTTCGGAGGAAGGTTGCAGATTATTTAGAACTCTGCCGCACTTTCAGAGGATTTTCAGATTTTGTCGTAGAGTTTACATTGCAAAAATATACAGAAATGAAATCTGATTGTATAACAACGATGGAATGCTGTGGAAAATAACTATGATTGATTGATTGACTTACAAACTGAGTAATTGCAATTTTCATCAATCATCACAATACTGCAGATGTTCTTGGAAACTTTACGTAAGGCATCACAAAACATCAGATTCTCTCGACTATTGCAGTGTGTACATGTGTCTATTTGATAAGAAAAGCCAAGTATTATAAGTCATACATTTACAAGCAATATCACAATTACAGATTGTTGAAACAACTATTTTGTGTAATTAGTTTTCTGAGATTCATTAAAAAATCAACCAATAAATAAATGTTGTTGTTTACCAATTTTATATTGTTTACTGTTTATACTGTGTAGAACCTGAAGATTTTTTCGGAACGGACGAATATCTTCAAGACAAGTGGTGAACGCGCTGCGAGCCTCGAGGAAAGGGTGCGAGGAAAATTTTGAAATTAACCCATCACCCGCCAATTTTGGCCTGTTTTAGGCGGCAATTTCTTCTTATGGGCTGCCTCTTTTCATTTTGAGCTACTGAAATTGCCCACTAGCTGTCTGGTCGCTACAATCATAATAAATATCAAATTCCAGGAGAAAGCTGGTTTTCAGTCAGGAAAATTACCCTCCGGACTGTATCGGAGAGAAAAGCTACTTTTTTATCCATGTGTCAACGACCAAAGAAAACCATATAAAAGAAACGATCCTGCTCGATCCAATCCGGAGGATAATTTTCCTGACTAAAAACCAGCCAAGAATATATATATAGGATATTTTCAAGACAAGGTTTGGGAACAACAATCTCGAGTAATCATCTGCAAATAGCGAGTTATTATTATATTATAATGTATATTGCACGCTGAGACAAACCCACTACTAAATTAGGATTCAGGATTGTAATATAGTTACAATAAAAATATATATATATATATATATATATATATATATATATATATATATATATATATATATATATATATGTTATTAACCAGATTGGAGGTCCTTATAGGGAAATCTTCCCCAAGGTCTCATACCCTAGTGGTAGGGAATTTCTGATTTGATGCACTTAGACGGCTTTTACGTCTTTTTGGAGACCCCTTATAATACAGTAGGTTTAAAGAAAGATTTTTGAAATTCAAACTGGGTATTGGAAATTGAATATAGGTTGTAGTAACACATGCATGTAGATGTAATCTAGAACATTATTTATAAAAGTTTCGTTCATCACAATATAGTTTTATAGTATTATGAGTTTTCACTTGGTGTTTCATGTGTTAAAGAAAGACAGGGGCAAAAGCTTCGCTAGATCTTATCACCAGCTCGCAAAACAACTTCAAAAGCAAATATATAAAGCAATCAATTTTCAAAATTTTTTTGCTCGGCGCCAATCATGGTGGCTATCGTCAACCTCTCCCCACAATCTTGAAAATATTGCTACGCCCCTGGATTAGAAACTATAGGTTTACAAAAATATCCGGTTTTGTTTCTGTTTTTCTGTATCGAAACGATCGAAAAAACACGATATGGAATTTAATTATTCAATTTTTTGAAAAAAGTGGAGTAGAAAGTTTTTTCACTATTCTTATTATTTGAAAGTTAATTGTTTTTATCCAGCGCTTGTGTGCATAATAATAAGCCTGAGCGTGAGGTATGCGTACTGAAATATCAGACCGAGGCTTTTTAGTATGAACCGAGCGACAAAAAAGCGAGATTCATGCAAAAAATCCAGACCGAACCAGCTGAAAAATCCAGACAGTACAGACGCGACCGAACAAATGAGGTCATTAATTTGTTGTAAATATGGTTGAACTGCATCAGACATCCGGGATACTGGTCCAGATACGGAATATACGGACCACGGTCCCGGTATGGGTTTTTATACGGACCACTCGTCAACCAGTCAGAATAGAAGATTTTAAAAAGCCATTTAATAAAACCAATTATTCTGCTCACTTTTGTCGTATATGACTAATAGCTAACGCAGCGGCGCTGCGTGCCTCGTCGGCTATCAGATACGACTCGATTTCGCAGAGTAGCTGTTAAATCTTCGCAAGTGCTGGACCAGAGATACCGAGTTATGTGATAAAAAAAATGAACTGCAAGGAGACGATTTCACTGCAGCATCTTTTAAATGGCTTTAACAATAGTATAGTATATAATGATAAAATTATCTAGATATATATGATATATTATGTATCACATTATTTGATTCTACCAGATGTTTAACTTATATCAGTTCTATATGATAAGGTATTATAAAATAACATGTATATATAACGCGTTTTCTGATTGGTCCAAGCCCGTTTGGATCAGGCCATCCCAACGCGAAAATTTAATTCGCGTATTGAAATAAAACTTGAAAGACTACTCAGTAAACTGATGTTGTTGTTATTTTACAAAACAATTACTTTATGGTTACAGTCTTCGCTTTTCTTAAAGCTTGCAATATTCCCCCGTGTTTAGATCAGACTATATCCGAACACAGAAATCATTAGATAATTTTTTGGTGAAGTAAATTATAAATTTATATTATAGAAAAAAATTATACATTTTCTGAAGTAAAAACAGGGATGATTCAACTAAATATTGCTGTTATAGCTATAGGCTATATAACTGTTTTCACACTTCCTGCGTACTGACAAACTTGGCAACTCATTATGTATATTATATTGTAAAAATGCATGTATTGTATAGTATAATAATTTTAGTTCAAGTACCAAGCCAGGTTTGAGTCGTGGACAAATCACTCATAGAACAACGATGAGCTGGGTTAACGCAGCCTTTCTGATATCGACCAAAGTTATCCTCGCCGAATTTATTTCCTTTCTCATCGCCGCATGGAATACTGGATGGATTATAACTGCAATTTTCGTTATGGCTTCTGAAGGAATCGTGATGAAATGGTACCGTAATTTATCATCTCTTTGAATTAAAAAGCACGGCAATTTGTCGCCGCTAGTAGAGCACTCGTTTCCGCGAACATTTACGAACTCAACATTCATGCATTTACCACCAGTAAAAGTTATAATGTCGACTTGAGTTTTTAAGCTTCGATATAATCAGTTTTGTTGAGACCATCAACGTCATATCGACAAGTCATTCGCCATTTTGAAGAGTCGTTCTGTATGGAGTGCATTGTAGCCTTCGACAGGCGGTAAAATTCCCAGTTTGGGGTTTTGGCATTTTTAGGATCGTTCCTGATAAAAGGATTCTGAAACTCTGCTCTCTTTCCAAATTTATAGGACTGGATGAGTGTCCAAGACACTGTAATATTATTGCGACTTACGAAATGCAAACTACTCGAAAAGGTTGATTTCGTCATCCGATGATTGTGTAATGCCCGAGACTGGTGGGTCATGGCTACCGTTAACTGCGCTAAGTATCCACGGCATGATTTGATTGGCTGTCACAGCGGCTTCCGTGATAGCCTGGGGCACAATCACATGTGAAACGTGGCGAATGCAGGATGTCAGAAGGATAACTTGGTTTACACACTCCACATTGAGACAAGGTTGTGAGGTCAGACAACAGTTTGTGTCTTGAAGGCAGTCCTTCTGTGCACCGTTCTAAATTAAGAATTTCAAACACATTATAATCTCGCGCGAAAACCTACTGTTAGCCAAAAAATTCTGAAAATTTGCGTCATATTTTTTGCGCTATATTTTGCCCTCACTCTACATACTTCTCCAGAGGATTGAAATATTGCAATCATAGATAATTACTGTTATACAAAACATATATTAATGAAACCAGACCTCACACGCAAGTTGTTGATTTCTTTTGAAGGCGAAATAGCTACATTTTCCATTTTGTCTTCCATCTTGAGAGACACGTTATGAGACAAACACAAACTACAAGTTTTATCTTCGTCACACATTCGCAACGCCCGACATGTGCAATTTTTCAGACACTTTGCCAGACAACTTCCAATTGTCGTCTCTGATGTATTTGAAAACTACAGTTATAAGAATTTTGTCGAATCGTGTCACCCTGTAAAAAGCTTCATTCTGTACGATGTTCAACATTATCACTACGAAACCGATCAACGATCTAAAGACATTAATAATGTTATTGAAATTTTTTTAGGTAATCTTTCGAATTTTCCGCATGGCATTGCTTCAATGTATGACTTGCTGAAATAACTCATCATCGATCTTTTAAACGTTTATACCCACGAAAACATTTGCTTTCCAATTGCGGTCAACATCTCGTGGATTTATATGTTCAATGCCTATTCATACCTGTAATTTAACTAGGATAATTTATCGAGCGACAAGAGATGTTGAGGACGATCAACAAAATCTATTTAATATTACCTGATTTCATTCAGCATACTGCAGAGAAATTGTAGAGAAATCTGACTTTCTTCGTGACTTCGCTTGGGGTAACCGTACTCCTTACCTGATGTGTGATATATTTCAAAATAAGTAAAATTGGAATTATTCCGTGACCTTCATAAATGTAGCTAAATTAGGAATTTACTGCTATAAATTTTTTTGGAATTTTTCTACCCACAATCTCCCTAAGACATTGCCGCAACGAAAGTGATAATTCTGTGAAAATGGAGGGTTTATGTTTATTTCTTAGATTACTCCGTTAAATAATCCGTTAAACCCAATAATTATGTTATTCCGGACAGCTTGTTGAAATTAAATGTTTTTTCAGAGACGCTCTTCCATCAAACTGTCAGGAATAACATATTGCGATTTAACTTTTCCACAGCAAGAGATCGAGGGCAACAATTGGTAGCTTTCTTATGACAACGTTCTCGCGTCGACGACGCGTCCTAACCACAGGAAATTGCAAAATAATTAGAATTTTGAAATAAAAATTATATCATGAATTATGTCGATGACAAATCATATTATATATCATCATTTACGTTTCATCTTAACTTTAAATATCTTCAGGCAAAGTGGAGAAAATTACAAATAAAGATAGTCAAGGATGACTGCGGGTCGTGTATCTTAATTTCTAGTAATTTCGTATGAGTGAAAGCAAGAAGGCAAGATTTTGAAGTCGTCGTTGACATTGTGAAAACTCAATATGGAAAAATGTAATCTGATCGTAGGTATAAGAAACGATGATGATAGAGAGTGATTATGACTGATTGAATTACAGGCTGAGTATATTGTAATTTTCATCAATCATTGCAATGCTGCAGATGTTCTTAAAAACTTTGAGTAAGAATATAAAAAACATGGAATCCTTTCGGAGGAAGGTTGCAGATTATTTACAACTCTGCTGCACTTTCAGAGGATTTTCAGAGCCGCCATTTCAAAGAAGGCAGGATTTTGTCGTAAAGTTTACATTGCATAATATACAAGAAATGAAATCTGATCGTACATAACAACGATTGGACATGCTGTGGAAAATAACTATGATTGATTGATTGACTTATAGACTGAGTAATTGCAATTTTCATCAATCATCACGATACTGCATCCAGATGTTCTTGGAAACTTTACGTAAGGCATCACAAAACATCAGATCCTCTCGACTATTGCAGTGTGTACATGTGTCTATTTGATAAGAAAAGCCAAGTATTATAAGTCATACATAACTGTGTGGTTAAATTTGTGTCTGAATTCATCATCATCTATACGCGTTTTGGGGAAAAGTGAGTTAAGAGTACCTTTTTTCAATATTGTACAAGTGTTTTTTCGATTGTCGTAGGAGCAGGAAATTATAAGCTATAGGAATTACCCCCGTTCGATAGTACATTTTCAAACATATTTCATTTAAATACGTGAAAAGTGCGTGAATATCTTTACATTGAATGACATTCGGTGTACAAATCAATAAATGTGAATATATTCTCACCGTTCTATTCCCACTGCACAATACCATAGCTGAAAATAAACTAAGAATGGGGACAAAATGATTTCAGCTAAGAGTAAAGTGCGGCGAGAGACGGTGTCGCAGCCGAGGGGAGGTGGGTGGGACGAAAATTCCTTCCTGTATATGCAGCCAGGTCGTCTTCGTGGCAAAATGTGAAAATTTGCTGTTTTCCCGGTCTTTTATACCAACCGTGTTTATTCATGCGATTACTCTGGTGCTGCTTATATTTGCATTAAGTTTTAACGCATTAATATGGTATTGTTTAGCGAAGCGCCCAGTGAGAATAGGGTGTAATATTGTGCGGTAGCGACACTCCTCCAACCAATGTGTTTAGCTATAGCTTCGTCGGAGGCGCCCAGTAGTGACAACATTATAGAACAACCTGCCTGGAAGCTGTGGGCGGTACTTCTTTAGACGATTGGTAACAGCCGAGCCAAGAAAAGAGCGTTAGTAACGCAACCTTTGGGGTCCGTGGAGCGAAATAGAAAACCCTGGCGTAAGTTGACGTGCATTCTGTCACACAGGAGGACGTATAACTGAAGGTTAGCGATCGGGGACAGGAGGATGGCGAAGGGGAAGGCTTCACAGCGAACACATGGGTGTGCTTTCCCCGAAGTGTCTTACCGCAGGTGTGGCGATTTAAAAACCCTCGTTACCAGGCAGACACATGACATTATTCGTTTTCAAGCGTTCTAAGTGAGAAACACGATCGCCGGAGTAGAGATCCAGGCAGAAAAAGGCTAATATCATGTTGTGATAAAGACGCCTTGATTGAATTGCACATGCAATGCCAAAAACGGGTTGTTTTGGCGTCACTTGTTCTTCGCGGACAGACTTCAGATAATTAGAGACAGTTGGGTGACAGGGTGGGCTACCAAAGCCCACGGAAGGGACATCAGAGCGATCAAGAGGGCCCAGCGATGTAAATATTGCCTTTAACTTGGCAATATAGTTGTCGGTCGTACCTGACGCGAGCCTGGTAGGACACTTGCAGGTTGCACGTCCAATAGAGGTACCCAAAAATGGTCAGGCGTCCGAGTCAAAACGTTTGTTTAACCTGTTTTATCTTTTCAAATCAGGAAGCGGATCACATCCCCAGTTGAAGCAGAAATCAACGTTTTTGGCTGTGGAAGAGACGCCAAGAATACCTCCTCGTCTTCCTGTAAACGGGACTTCTGACACTCGTACGGCTTTTGGCCTCTGACGGACTGGAGGGATTGGAAGCGAGCGTTGTTATTCGGTAAATCTATATATGCCGACGTTTGGTGAATAAACTCGATGGAATGTTTGTTTTGAAATTCACACCGTTGAAATCCACATCGTTAGCATAATGGCATTTGGGGCAACATTCAGCTGGTTTCCACAAACGAGGAACATCACAGTACACGTGCCTGAACAGTACGGAAACGTTAGTATGCAGAACGGATCCTGAAGACCCACAGGTCCCATGGCAGTGGGCGGGTCCCGAAGCCGAAAATCCTTAATCAGGGAAAAGTAAGACACCAGTAGCGCCCTTTTTCCCAACATGAATGAAGTAGAACAACGATGTTTTAGTAACGGCCACCAGTAGCGCCTGGGTGTAAGATCCGGAACGACGACAGAGAACGGGCAGCGTTGGGTTTGAAGAAACTTTAGAAGCGGACCGATTAGCACAAACGGGGGAAAATCATTGGAGACTAAAAACGCCTGACTACGCTTGGTATGGAGAACGTGATTGTAACCACTCTTGTCATGCATGACTGTTTGGTAGTGGTCCTTTTTAACATAACGTGGGGGATCAGTGAGTTTGTCCAAAGAGAAAGGGAGATCTTTAATCCAAAGATTCAAAAATCGAAAGAAAGTGCGCGCCAGGCACATAATTCCGGTGGAGCAAAGCGCAGATGATTTCCCGTAAACAATAAACGTAATCTATAGCTTTAACAAGTACATAATTCATAAACAGTTCTAAACCGTTTTAATACCGCTACCACCAAGACGTAGATTCGCCCCTATTTTGGTCGCCTCAACGAAAAATATAGCTAAGTACTCCCAAATGGGTAATTACGTAAATAAACGTATCAAAATCCACGGCGTGTGTAGAACAATCCGAATCTAAGCCTGGTACGTAACAACGCAGAATATATTTTTAAAGTTTGTTTGATTTTTACAACATTGAAGTTCGTTTATATGTGTTGCAGAATCTATAAAAATCACAATATTCATCAGGAGCGTAAGTCCGGGTTTACACCGGTCGCAATTCATAGGTGAGCTATATTGCTGGAACACAGGCAGCATTAATCCATACCGCCTCACTAAAGCATTAGAGGTACGTGAAACTTATACCGGTTTGAGAAAAACGTAAACAATTTTTTAAGACTTCAAGGAAAGCACCATGAATTTCTATCGCTGGATCGCAAGCCAGCAATTTTGTTCGTCTCAACTAAATGCAAAAGCGTAAATAAATTGTAAATGGGAAATTGCCTCAACAAAAACTTAAATTCACACCTCTTCTCCAAAAGCGTATGGACTGGTAACCTATACTCGCACACCAACAAATGAAAAGCCGTAAATGAATCTAGACTGGTACAGCAAACGCATCATAAATTACACTGCTGCCCCAAAAGTGCGTGGAAGTAAGTTATATGGCTTCCACAAAAGCATAAATCTAGATTGCATGGTTCAATTCAGCATCGTAAGTCCCTACTGCTTCACCAAAAGCGTTCAGAGGTTGCTTCACCCAAAGCGGAAGTAGATTTAAACCAGTTCAATAAAGCATCTTAATTCATAAACCTATATATCGCTTCACCTAAAGCGTCGACTGGGTAATCTTATATCGCTTCGACAAAAGCGTAAACCAATCTAGGTCAGTTCAATAAAGCAGCATAAATCTCAAAGCGCTTCACCAAAAGCGTAGACTGGGAGGCGTATATCGCTTCAACAAAAGCGTAAATAAATCTAGATTGAGTTCAAGAAAAACATCGTAAATCTATACCGCTTCACCAAAAGCGTAGAGGTACTTATGCCGCTTGGACAAAAAGCATGCGTAAACATTTTATTTATGTATTTTAACCAAATGCAACAAAAGGCCTATAAATTTATATCACTTAAACGCAAGTGTAGGTAATCTTGGCCATCTCAACAAAGGCGTAATTAAACCGAAGTGGCAAATTGCTTCAACAAAGGTATCATAAATCTAAACCCTTAATTCAAATCAAAAGGAATTTGATGCCGCCTCAACAAAGGCGTAAAGAATGTATATCCTGTACTAGACCAAAGGCAAAAAATTTCCTATATGTCTTTCAAAACGCGGGGGAGATATAACAGTGGTATTAGTATACTAAGGAACAACTATAATAATTATAGGATACAAAGCTCCCGCCCTCAACCCGTTACCTAATCTAGCAACAGGCAAGTATGGAAAGGGTTATACACACGAAACGTCGACCCGGTGAGAAGCACGACATCCGACTCAGCCTCTGAACACGGGTATCCCGTCGTAGACAGAATGTAAGGCGTACCAAGAGTGCCTCTCCCAATGAACAGAAAGCAAAGTAGGAATTGCACTATCAGAAGGAAAACGAGACATGTGGACAAATCCCGTAAGCTTTTGAAGGAGGAGCTTAAAAAACCCTGTCCCTTACAACGAAGCTAAGCCTAAAGCACTAACCCTGCCGAGTAAAAACAATACGAAGAGAAACCTGCACTGGGTATACGCGGCTCTTGAGGCTGTACTGGCGGATTTACGGGGTTATTGATCTCGACTGCAATATCGTTTAACTGTACGGCTTGCTGAGGTGGTTTGTTCTGCTAAAACCGCATCAATATCCACTGCCAGAGGTTGAACGGCTGGGTCGTCCATATCCAACTTATAGCTCGGCTGCGACACTCCCACAGCAAAAAATTCCTTCCTGTATATGCAGCCAGGTCGTCTTCGTGGCAAAATGTGAAAATTTGCTGTTTTCCCGGTCTTTTATACCAACCATGTTTATTCATGCGATTACTCTGATGCTGCTTATATTTGCATTAAGTTTTAACGCATTAATATGGTATTGTTTAGCGAAGCGCCCAGTGAGAATATACATATATTCCGCTTTACGTGAACATACTGTACAGTTTTTTATTTCTATGGACCTTTTGGTAATTACGTCACAACATTATCGCTTTAGATGGATTTCAGTTTTACTCTCACAAGCCACGTGCAAAGATGCAAAACATCCTTCTACAACACATGCGTGAAAAGAATTTTTCATTTTGACAAATAAGTATGGAAATACGACATAATACGACATACGCCAGAATGAGGCTCGTGGTCTTGGCCCCTCCGGCTCGTTTTCGTGTTATGGCTTATTTCTGCATTTATTGGTCAAAATGAAAAATCTCTTTTATGCATGTGTTGAAGAAGGATGTTTTGCATCTTTGAACGTGGGTCGTGAGAGAAAAACTTGAAATATGGTTGGTTATAAATTTAAAACGTTGTGACGTTAAAGTCTTGTGACGTAATTACCGAAAAGGTCTACTCAGTTCGGCTCCATTTTGAAATATTGTTTCGGGGGGGTGATTGCCTCTAGTGACTTGCGAAGCATGCGCAGCAAGCGATGCGCAGTGACGAATCGCTTACGTCGAGAAAGTATTCTCGTGAGACCAATTTGTCATCATCTGTAAGATTTCAGAAACCGAGACTCCCCGACTCAACGCTTCATAAGTAGAAGCTCCTAGGATGGAAAATATCTGTGTTTATCCCTGCCAACTGCAACAAATTTTTAATCCGTCCGGCAAAGGTCGATAATGTAACAGATTTATGAGGAAAAATGTACGACGATTTTCATAACATTTTAAACATGTCAAACTTGACACAAATCTTTCTTATCGTCAAATTTTGCATGAAAGCTAGATTTTAGGGATTCGATCTCCTAGTTTAGATGTCCTTGACAATCCCGGTTAGTTAAAGGATACACCCTCCGGATAAAAAGTTCTAAACCGTAGGTCTTTCTTAACAAGATCCCAAGATCTGTCTGGGCTGCAAGAACATAAGTAACCTCCAAGTATAAGAATACTTCGGTCGAGAAGGTCTCAAATGAAAGATACCTTCAAGCAATTTAGATACTAACGGATGAGACCCGACTTTATTTGATTCAGGTAAAACTGCCGACAAAACTGATCGTTAGACATAAAGGTCGTATACCCCCCTCCTTAAACTGATCTTTGAGAATTTCCAAGATCATATTTAAAGACACTGATCCATCTTTAACTCTATCTCGACGAAAAACTATATATCCAGGAACATTTATGGTACAATCCGGTATTGAGTCTTTAAGCCAAGTCAACGTTTCAGTGATAAATCCCAAATCAATATATTTATAACATGAAGTCAGTTATTTCATCTAATTTTTGAGCTAACGACCTCACATTTCTTAACAGAAGGTTGGATACGTTAAATGTCGATGTCATTGAAAGGTTATTTGAAAGCAGGACTTTTGCAATTTAATATCATTAAGAGCGATATTAATACAATTGGATGGGCGAATATGACCTGTACCCAAGTCCCGTACTGGTCCAGTGTGCGGTTTATGGATTGGGCACAGCCTCGTCCCCGGCGCGTTTTATTAATAGGGAGCTTTAGCAGTGACTACGAGTACGACTACGAGTACGAAATTCGTCATTCTCGCGCGTTGTTTGTTTATACGCCATCAGTCAAAACTCGTAGTCGCCGAGCTTTTGAGTACGAAATTTGCCAAAAAACTCGTACTCAAACGCCCAACGACTACGAGTTTTGGCTGATGGCGTAAGCAAACAACGCACAAGAATGACGAATCTCGTACTCGTAGTCGTACTCGTAGTCGCTGCTAAAGCTCCCTAATCACAAACATTACTACTACGCGATTAATAAAACACGCGCGGGAGACGAGGCTGGATTGGACATTTGTTTCGGTCTTTGGGAGTGATACTGTTTGCTACTTTTCGTTTAGGGTAATTTGTTTTCTCTGGGATTTTCCGATGCTGGTCCTTTCGGCAATTCTTCGTAAACAAAATTTGGTCGGTTAAATTGCCTCTTCATGAGAGACTTTCGTTTGCTTTTCCTGTTGTTGTTTTTTATGGAATATATTATGTTTCAGCCGTTTCTACTAATCTAGCTGGTTATTGAAACAGGGTTCCACTTCTATTATGGGTTGTTGTGTACGAACGTTGATATAGTTTGACCCAGCAAGTTCATTTACATTACCTGCAGAGCGAGTGTGGTTTTCGACTCTAGGCGTCTTGCATAATAATATTGTGTTATCCAAACTTGAATTGTTGGGGGGCACTGACTCGTATTCATTAACATTTTTTGAATGAGCACAATTTCCATATTCAGTCGAGCGATTTGTTGATGTTGTTCATTCTATGTATCGTCGGGCGACTTATTATTATGCTTTATACAATTTTGTAAATGAGATATTGTGGTCGTCAGGTAGCAGATAGAATCGGATAAAGTTTTAATAGCTTCAACGTTTGTCGACTGACCCGGATAAGGTTTTCAATATCAGAACGTATTCAGAACATATTATTTTGCAAAGGTCTTCCATAATGTCTTTCGCTTTTTCTCCTTCCATACATAACAAGCTCATGTTATGTTATTGTTAGATCCACCTGGTTGTCTCCATGAGCCGTTTAGGCTTAATTTTTCCCTTACAAATTACTTCAAAAGAACTAAATCTCCGGTCCATGCAAAGCGTGGCTTCGTGGCAAACATTACAGCGTTTATCTTCGTTAATCTTCGTTAATTTTTCAATTGTAATCGAGATTCATAGAACTATACTGCGAACTCTATTTCGAGTGACATATAGTAAACAAGACCTAAAAACGAAGTAATTAATGAATATCTGCTGTGTATAAACTTTTCGGAAGACGGAAAATTATGTTCATAGGATCATAACTGGAAATTAAAGGCCCGTTTACACTTGCAATTTTTTTCTGCGATTTTCTTCTTTTGTTAGATATGAACGATTGAATTAGTTACTAATATTTCAATAGAAGCTCGCACACATCAGGGCATTCGTGATCTATATAACTCGTTCACATCTATCAAAAGAGGAAAATCGCACATACAAAGTGTAAACGGGCCTATAGACAACAAAAGAAGAAAGCCATCACTATATGGTACGTTTTTACGTAAATATTAATACAATAAAGATTAAAAGAAATAATTTGAACGGTGATTTTACCTCTAGCTTGGAATGGATGTCTTCCATCGCATACATGATATAAGACTCGCATGTCAATCTCCCAGGGAAATTAAAGGTAGAGACTTCAGTTACACAGAAATTGAAGGTAGAGCCTTCAACAGCTGTCGGACTGTCCACAACATTAAGCTCGGGAAATACCGTAGCTCCGAATGTCTTCATATTATCATCATCGGGCCATTTCTTTAAGAACTGAAGTGCTTTGGTAAATTTTGAATGATAACGCTCACGAGGCTGCATGTTTAGGACAAAATACAATGATTAAGTCCTGATTCACACTTGCTCCTAAGAATCGGGCACCCATGCAGTGTATTATTTTCCGATAGAAAAAGAAATTTACGTACCAGTGACCTAAGACAAAGGGAAACCCAGATTCTTATACGACAAGTTTGAACCAAGTCTTTGGTGCGCAAAATCCTTTGTCTGTTGGAAAACAATACAAATGATTCCAAGTCTGAACTAGGCCTGAAATGCGATTTGAATTGACTGAAGGTGTTGTAGAAGCCGCAAGTGAAACGAAGGGCGACTGGAACAAAATGGTAGACAATTAAATGAAAATAGTTCTCGCGTCAGTTTAAACGATTGTATGTGGACGTTTCTAGAACGTGGCTTTAGCGTTTCGTTAAAAAGTGTTTCGCATATTTTCGTCATTCTATTTTGGATCCGTGATTTTGGTCAGCTTTGTCAGTGTAAGGTACCTAATATGCTCTGGTATATACGCTTCCTTATACAATTTCAAACGTAAAAATATTCTTTCTCGAGACATGCCGTTGGGCATCTCGACCTAAGTCAAATTTTCAGTAGTTAAAGATCAATAAAATTGATGATGTTTTTGACGTGAACAAACATGACTTCCCTTCATGAGTATTTTTACTTGAGTTTACTCAGTATGTGTCATCGCTTTACACAATAATTTGAATGCTATTTACGCTGGATTTTTTGCAGTGATATAGTCAACAAGTCCTTAAAGCCACTTTTCCCTTCTGAAGCAGAAGTTCCAAACGACGATCGCTAGACAGGGGCGGATCTAGGGTAAGTCCAGTCAGTCGCGTATTTTTCGCAGCCAAGTGCAATTAAATATTCAAATTTGTCTTTAAATTTTAACAATTAACTTCCCTCATAATTGTAATGAGAAATTCATACCATGGTCCAGTTTGAAGAGTTTTGTTTTAGGAAAACAATATTCCTTTATCTGGGAGCAAGGGTGAATCGCAAAAAAACTCGCAGAATCAGGTGGCAGGACTTGCTCGCCACCACTGGATTGTCACGACAACTTGGCAATCTCGATATACGAAAGATGACGAACGGTATGTTCGACACTACATCCGGAAAACTTCGTAAGTTGTTTTGCCAAGATGAATATAGTTTTATAAACAAACCAGTTTTTTGCTCACTCTCGTCGTATATGACTATTATGTTAGTCATCCTAACTCGGTGCCTCGTCGGCTGTCAGCACAGATACGACTCGAGTTCGCGGAGTAACTACTTAAATCTTGCAAGTGGCGGACCAGAGATACCGCGAGATGTGATAAAAAAATGAACTGCAAGGAGACGATTTCACTGCAGCAGCTTTTAAATGGCTTTAATAATAGTATAGTATATAATGATAAAATTATCTAAGTATATAGTATTATATGTATAGTATATAGTATATCTCGTTATTTGCATGATTCTACCATTTTAACTTATATCAGTTCTATATATAATAACGTATTATAAAAAAACACGTATATAACTCGTGTTCTGATTGGTCGAATCTCGGGTTTGGATCAGGGCGTCCAAACGCGAGAATTTAATTCGCGTATTGAAATAAAACTTGACAGACTACTCAGTGATGTTGTTGTCATTTTATAAAACAATTACTTTATGGTTACAATCTTCACGCGCTTTTCTTAACGCTTGCAACATTCCCCCCTGTTTAGATCAGGCTATCCAAACACAGAAACCATTAAATAATTTTTAGTGTAGTAAATTATAAATTTATAATAGAATAACTTATGAATTTTCCGAAGTAAAAACAGGGATGATGCGACTAAATTTTGCTGTTATATAGGCTATAACTGTTTTCACAGTTCCAGCATGCTGCCAAACTTGGCAACTCATTATGTGATCAATGTATATTATATTGTAAACTGCCATCACATTGTGTTCCATTTCAGTTCAAGCACCAAGCCAGGTTTGAGTCGTTGACAAATCACACATAGAACAACGATGAGCTGGGTTAAAGCAGCCATTCTGATATCGACCAAAGTTATCCTCCCCGTTGCCCTTTCCTATATGATTGCATGGAATACTGGAGGGATTATAACTGCAATTTTCCTTATGGCTTTGAAGGAATCGTGATGAAATGGTCTCTTTTTGATCATCTCTTTGAATTAAAAAAGCACTGCAATTTGTCGCGTGGCTAGTAGAGCACTCGTTTCCGCGAACGTTTACGAACTCAACATTCATGCATTTACCACCAGTAAAAGTTATAATGTCGACTTGAGTTTTTAAGCCTTCGATATAATCAGTTTTGTTGAGAGCATCAACGTCATATCGACAAGTCATTCGCCATTTTGAAGAGTCGTTCTGTATGGAGTGCATTCTAGCCTTCGACAGGCGGTAAAACTCCCAGTTTGGGTTTTCGGAATTTTTAGGATCGTTCCTGAAAAAAGATTTCCGAAATCCACTTTTTTTTCCAAATTTATAGGACTGATGAGTGTCCAAGATACTGTAATATTATCTGCTGACTTAGCGAAATTGCAAAATACTGGAAAGGGTTGATTCTCGTCATCCACGATTGTGTAATGCCCCGAGACTGGTGGGTCATAGCTACCACTAACGTATCCACGGCATGACTTGATTGGCTGTCACAACGCTTCCGTGATAGCCTGGGGCAATCACATGTGAAACGTGGCGAATGCATGTCAAAAGGATAACTTGGTTTACACACTCCAGCTTGAGACAAGGTTGTGAGGTCCGACAACAGTTTGTGTCTTGAAGGCAGTCCTTCTGTGCACCTTTCTAAATTAAGAATTTCAAACGCATTATAATCTCGCGCGAAAACCTATACTGTTAGCCAAAAAATTCTGAAATTTGCGTCTATTTTTTGCGCTATAATTTTGCCCTCACTCTACATACTTCTCCAGGATTGAAATATTGCAATCATAGATCATTACTGTTATACAAAACATATATTAATGAAAGCCAGACCTCACAGCAAGTTGTTGATTCTTTTCAAGGCGAAATAGCTACATTCTTCCATTTTGTCTTCCATCTTGAGAGACACGTTATGAGACAAACACAAACTACAAGTCTTATCTTCGTCACACATCTGGACGCCCGACGAGCAATTTTTCAGACACTTTGCAGACAACTTCCAATGTCGTCTCTGATGTATTTTGAAAACTACAGTTATAAGGAATTTTGCGAATCAAGGTCACCCTGTAAAAAGCTTCATTCTGTACGATGTTCAACATTATCACTACGAAGCCGATGAACGATCTAAAGACATTATAATGTTATTGAAATTTTTTAGCTTTTTTTATCTTTCGAATTTTCCGCATCCATGCTTCACATGTATGACTTGCAATAACTCATCATCGATCTTTTAAACGTTTATATCCACGAAAACGTTTGCTTTCCAATTGCGGTCAACATCTCGTGGATTTATATGTTCAATGCTATTCTTACCTGTAATTTAACTACTATAATTTAACGAGCGACAAGAGATGTTGAGGACGATTAACAAAATCTATTTAATATTACCTGATTTCATTCAGCATATTGCAGAGAAATTGTAGAGAAATTCTGACTTTCTTCGTGACTTCGCTTGGGGAACCGTACTCTCTACCTGATGTGTGATATATTTCAAAATAAGTAAATTTTGAATTATTCCGTGACCTTCATAAATATAACTTAGGAATTTACTGCTATTAAAAGTTGTTGGAATTTTTCCACCCACAATCTCCCTAAGACATTGCCGCGTCAAAAAAGAGATAATTTTGTGAAAATTGCGGTTTTATGTTCATTTCTTAGATTGCTCTGTTAAATAATTCGTTGGACCCAAAAAATTATGTTATTCGTGACAGCTTGTTAAAATTAAATGTTTTTTCAGAGACGCTCTTCCATCAAACTGTCAGGAATAACATATTGCGATTTAACTTTTCCACAGCAAAGATCAAGGGCAATAATTTGTAGCTTTCTTATGACAACCTTCTCGGGTCGACGACGCGTCCTAACCACAGGAAATTGCAGAATAATTTGAACTTTGAAGTAAAAATTATATCAATGAATTATGTCGATGACAAATCATATTATACATGATCATTTACGTTTCATCTTAACTTTAGACATCTTCAGGCAAAGTGGAGAAAATTACAAATAAAGATAGTCAAGGATGACTGCGGGTCGTGTATCTTAATTTCTAGTAATTTCCTATGAGTCAAAGCAAGAAGGCAAGATTTTGAAGTCGTCATTGACATTGTGAAAACTCATAATGGAAAAATGTAATCTGATCGTAGTTATAAGAAACGATGGTGATAGAGAGTGACTATGACTGATTGAATTTCAGGCTGAGTAATTGTAATTTTCATCAATCATCGCATTGATCGCAATGCTGCAGATGTTCTTAGAAACTTTGAGTAAATAAAATATAAAACATGGAATCCTTTCGGAGGAAGATTGCTGATTATTTACAACTCTGCCGCACTTTCAGAGGATTTTCAGAGCCGCCATTTCAAAGAAGGCAGGATTTTGTCGTAAAGTTTACATTGCAAAAATATACAAGAAATGAAATCTGATCGTACATAACAACGATGGAGACATGCTGTGGAAAATAACTATGATTGATTGATTGACTTACAGACTGAGTAATTGCAATTTTCATCAATCATCATAATACTGCAGATGTTCTTGGAAACTTTACGTAAGGCATCACAAAACATCAGATTCTCTCGACTATTGCAGTGTGTACATGTGTCTATTTGATAAGAAAAGCCAAGTATTATAAGTCATACATAACTGTGTGGTTAAATTTGTGTCTGAATCCACCATCATCTATACGCGTTTTGTAAAAGTGAGTTAAGAGTACCTCGTTTTCAATATTGTACAAGTGTTTTTTCGATTGTCGTAGGAGCGGGAAATTATAAGCTATAGGAATTACCCCCGTTCGATGGTACATTTTCAAACATATTTCATTTAAATACGTGAAAAAGTGCGTGAATATCTTTACATTGAATGACATTCGGTGTACAAATCAATAAATGTACATATATTCCGCTTTACGTGAACATACTGTGCAGTTTTTCATTTCTATGGACCTTTTGCTAATTATGTCACAACATTATCGCTTTAAATTTCGAACCACCTTAAAAATGGATTTCAAGTTTTACTCTCACAAGTTACGTGCAAAGATGCAAAACATCCTTCTACAACACATGCATGAAACGAATTTTTCATTTTGACAAATAAGTATGGAAATACGACATAACGCCAGAACAAGGCTCGTGGTCTTCGCCCCTCCGCCTCGTTTTCGTGTTATGGCTTATTTCCGCATTTATTGGTCAAAATAAGAAATCTCTTTTATGCATGTGTTGAAGAAGGATTTTGCATCTTTGAACGTGGCTCGTGAGAGAAAAACTTGAAATCCATTTCATTAAAGGTTGGTTATAAATTTAAAACGTTGTGACGCTAAAGTCTTGTGAGGTAATTACCGAAAAGGTCTACTCAGTTCGGCTCCATTCTGAAATATTATTCAGGGGGAGGGGGTGATTGCCTCTAGTGACTTGCTAAGCATGCGCAGCAACCGATGCGCAGTGACGAATCGCTTACGTCGAGAAAGTATTCTCTTGAAACCAATTTGTCATCATCTGTAAGATTTCAGAAACCGAGACTACCTGACTCAACGCTTCATAAGTAGAAGCTCCTAGAATGGAAAATCTCTATGTTCATCCCCGCCAACTGCAAAAAATTTTAATCCGTCCGGCCAAGGTCGATAATGTAACAGATTTATGAGGAGAAATGTACGACGATTTTCATAACATTTTAAACATGTCAAACTTGACACAAATCTTTCTTAGTGTCAAATTTTGCATGAAAGCTAGATTTTAGGGATTTGATCTCCTGGTTTAGATGTCCTTGACAATCCCGGTTAGTTAAAGGATACACCCTCCGGATAAAAAGTTCTAAACCGTAGGTCTTTAATTCTTAACAACATCCAAAGATCTGTCTGGGCTGTAAGAACAAGTAACCTCCAAGTATGAGAATACTTCGGTTAAGAAGGTCTCAAATGAAAGATACCTTCAAGCAATTGAGATACTAACGGATGAGACCGACTTTATTCGATTCGGGTAAAACTGCCGACAACACTGATCGATATAGACATAAATGGTCCCATACCCCTTCCCCTCCTTAAACTGATCTATTTTTTTCCCTAAACTGAAATTTGTTACATTTTTAGTTGAAAGCAGAGTTAGAATTTTGGGCAAGCCAGAAATTATTAAAGATATGAGGGAAAGGTGGAACCTGAATAAGAAAAAAATGCTTGCAGCTCTCAGAAAGTTGAAGGGAAGGGAGATTCAAAATAATCTTGAAGCAATTGAAGATTGCACAGCGGAAGATGAGAAGGGTATGTATAACATTAATGGCATTATAGCCCTTGTGATATTATATTTTATTTTAGAAGGCACATAAAATATATATATTGTATTTCCAATTTTAGAAGTTGAAGACCAGTGCATATTGGCTTGTTTATACCCCATGCACTGGGGGATAGACCGACAAATGAAAACAAGCCAAGTGAACTGTTCTGGGAGATTCTTGATGTAAGTTTGTTTTTTTTTTGTTACTAAATTTTTCCTCATGATATATGGCAGTGCATGACAATGCTGTAATACTGTCTTCAGACTGTAATGCAATGTCACTGTGAAATGTGCATGTTTAAATCATCCCTTCACAGCATTCAACTATGTTGTCCATGTTTTAATTTGTTTTGGGGTTTTTGCAAACAACAGGATGATGCAATGAGTGATGTAAATCGAAAGGTGTCAGAGTGCACATCCCCAAGACTGATTTCAACAGGGTCACTTGGTCAGCTGCACACCTTGTTATTGATTGCTGAAGGGATGCTCGTAACAAAGTTCAAGAGAATTGGTATTCTCAATGGTGTTATTTGTTTACTTGCAGTATATTATGCATTTAATGCTCAGTATACGTGGTAAAACTGGGTATAGCAAAAATGTGTTTGTATTTTTGGAGCACATCCTTTTAACTGAACAAAAGGTTGCCATGCCTGTAAATGTTGAACATTTCCTTGCAATGATGAAGTAGATGCTCTCATGTAAATATATATATATATATATATATATATATATATATATATATATATATATATATATATATATATATATATATATATATAAATATATATATATATATATATATATGTACTAATATGCTATTATTCTTAATTATTTGTAATTTTTGTTGCTATATCAATATATTTTTTATGATGTATATTCTTGTTGATTTATTGTATAGGTGAAAACCTTGGAAAACATGGTCACTTGGACGCTTCTGCAAGAACTATTTAAAAATGGTCATTTTAACCAGAGACAACTGGTCAATACAACGACAAAAATTGGTTGGTTTGACCATTTGTTAATGGTTAAAATGACCAATTAATAATTGGTTAATTTAATTGCTTAAAACGACCAATTTTAACTGGTTCTCTCAGATGCATCCAAGTGACCAATTTTTTTGGTCATTTTGACCAATCAGTTTTTACAGTGTGGTGCTACCTGCAATATCCTCCCAAAACACATTTTACCACTAAACACAGAGATCCAAAAGAAAGCTAAAGAGCTCATCATGTACTCCAAGATCAAAATGACAACCTTGGGAACAGCAAAAGTAAGTTTTCGCAATCTTAAGAACAGTAAGAAGTATCGAGCAGAATTTGTGATCATTGGGGGAACTATACACCAATCATAGGAGCCAAGGCTGCTCAGCAAATGAACTTGATTGTTGTTCAAAAACAGAATATTTTACATGTAAGCACAGAAGATGCTGCCAAATTGCCTACTGAACATAATCTGACTAAGCAAGAAATACTAAGCGAGTATTCTGATGTTTTCAATGACCTGGGAAAGATGGATGGCAAATTGCATCTTTCAGTTGATGAATCGGCCAAACCTGTTGTCATGGCCCCACGGAGAGTGCCCATTGCAGTAAAGAAAAGCTGAAAGCAGAGTTGGATCGACTCGAAATTATGGGAGTGCTTACAAAGCAAGAAGCACCAACCAAGTGGGTATCTAGTTTAGTTGTCACTGAGAAGGCTAATGGTCAATTCAGAGTTTGCATTGACCCCAGCACCTTAAAAAGGTACTGAAACGAGCGCACTACCCCCTGCCTGTTATTAGGGAGCTTTAGCAGTGACTACGAGTAGGACTACGAGTACGAGATTCTTCATTCTCGCGCGTTGTTTGCTTACGCCATCAGCCAAAACTCGTAGTCGTTGGGCTTTCGAGTACGAAGTTTATCAAAAAACTCGTACTCAAATGCCCGGCGACTACGAGTTTTGACTGATGGCGTAAGCAAACAACGCGCGAGAATGACGAATCTCGTACTCGTAGTCGTACTCGTAGTCACTGCTAAAGCTCCCTATTGAAGAAGTTCTTCCAGAGTTAGCCAATGCTCGAGTTTTCAGTAAAGTTGACCTGAAGGACGGCTTTCTACAAATTGAACTTGATGATGAGTCAAGTGAGCTGACAACCTTTCAAACACCCTGGGGCCGTTATCGCTGGCTTAAACTGCCCTTCGGAGTTGCCCCGGCCCCTGTTTGTATATGTAGCTTTTCTACTGTTATATACACAGTTTAAAGAATAAAAGGTTACAGGTTGGATGCCCGGAATTGGTTGACCAACTCAATGGCCCCCATGAGATCTTGCGAATTCCTTGCAGGCCCCCCACGGAAAAGGGCTTCCCAACTCTCGATGATTTCCTAATTGTCAATATAAAGCCAATATGAAGTCTAATATGATCTTCACAACAATTTGCATCGATTATTGTCTTAGTTTCTCACACATTTGGCATGGACATAAATGCAGACCCCGCCATGGGCATCTTTAACTCTATCTCGACGAAAAACTATATATCCTGGAACATTTACGGTACAATCCGGTATTGAGTCTTTAAGCCAAGTCAACGTTTCAGTGATAAATCCCAAATCAATATATTCGTATAACATGAAGTCAGTTATTTCATCTAATTTTTGAGTTAACGACCTCACATTTCTTAACAGAAGGTTGGATACGTTAAATGTTGATGTCATTGAAAGGTTATTTGAAAGCAGGACTTTTGCAATTTAATATCATTAAGAGCGATATTAATACAATTGGATGGGCGATTATGACCTGTACCCAGGTCCCGTACTGGTCCGATGTGCGGTTTATGGATTGGGCACAGCCTCGTCCCCGGCGCGTGTTTTATTAAATAGGGAGCTTTAGCAGTGACTACGAGTACGACTACGAGTACGAAATTCGTCATTCTCGCGCGTTGTTTGCTTACGCCATCAGCCAAAACTCGTAGTCGCCGAGCTTTTGAGTGCGAAATTTGCCAAAAAACTCGTGCAATATGTTCACACATTCAATTAGTAAATAGGAATTTACGGCATTTGAGTAATTTCTACATACTTATTCATTTGAGTAACTCAGAGTCACAGAGTACATTTTGCACACAGAGTGCTATTTGCTCTGGATTTTTTGGAGTGACATATAGTAAACAAGACCTAAAAACGAAGTAATTAATGAATATGCTGCCGTGTATAAACTTTTCGGAAGACGGAAAATTATGTTCATAGGATCATAACTGGAAAATTTAAGGCCCGTTTACACTTGCAATTTTTGCTGCGATTTTCTTCTTTTGATAGATATGAACGATTGAATTAGTTACTGATATTTCAATTGGAGCTCGTACACATCAGAGCTTTCGTGATCTATAACTCGTTCACATCTATCAACAGAGGAAAATCGCGCATAAAATCGCTATAGACAACAAAAAAAGAAAGCCATCACTATAGGGTACGTTTTACGTAAATATTAATACGATAAAGATTAAAAGAAATAATTTGAACGGTGATTTTACCTCTAGCTTGGAATGGATGTCTTCCATCGCATACATGATATAAGACTCGCATGTCAATCTCCCAGGGAAATTAAGTTAGAGCCTTCAACAGCTGTTGGACTGTCCACAACATTAAGCTCGGGAAATACCGTAGCTCCGAATGTCTTCATATTATCATCGCTACATTTCTTTAAGAACTCAAGTGCTTTGGTAAATAATTTTGAATGATAACGCTCAAGAGGCTGCATGTTTAGGACAAAATACCATGATTAAGGCCTGATTCACACCCGCTCCTAAGAATTGGGGACCCATGCAGTGTATTATTTCGGATAGAAAAAGAAATTTACGTACCAGTGACCAAAGACAAAGGGAATCCCAGATTCATATACGACAAGTTTGAACCAGTCTTTAGTCTAAGGTCACTGGTGCCTGAACTAGGCCTAAAATGTGATTTGAATTGACTGAAGGTGTTGTAGAAGCCGCAAGTGAAACGAAGGACGACTGGAACAAAATGGTAGACAATTAAATGAAAATAGTTCGCGCGTTAGTTTAGACGATTGTATGTGGACGTTTCTAGAACGTGGCTTTAGCGTTCTGTTAAAAAGTGTTTCGTATTTTCGTCATTCTATTTTGGACACGTGATTTTGGTTCAGCTTTGTCAGTGTAAGGTACCAAATATGCTCTGGTATACGCTTCCTTATACACAGTGGCGTAGCCAGCCTGACGATTTAGTCATGCTATGCAAATTTTATGTTATTATCATTATTCTTTTTTTAGAAATTCATTGTTTTCACAGTAAATGATCACCAAAATATTAGCATAGCATGACTAAATGTCGGGCTGGCTACGCCACTGCTTATACACTTCCTTATCGTAAAATATTCTTTCTCGAGAACACACCGTTGGGCATCTCCACTTATCCTCAATTTTCAGAAGTTAAAGATCAATAAAATTGATGATGTTTTTGACGTGAACAAACGTGACTTCTCTTCATGAGTATTTTTACTTGAGTTTTACTCAGTATGTGTCATCGCTTTACACAATAATTTAAGTGCTGTTTACACTGGATTTTTGCAGTGATATAGTCAACAATTTTTAAAGCCACTTTGAAGAGTTTTGTTTTAGGAAAACAATATTCCTTATCTGATAGCAACTGTAAATCGCAAAAAACTCGCAGAATCAGGTGGCTGGATTTCCTCGCCACCACTGGATTGTCACGACAACTTCGGCAATCGTCGGATATACGAAAGATGACGAACGGTATGTTCGACACTACATCCGGAAAACTTCGTAATTGTTTTGCCAAGAAATATAGTTGATATTCGAAGCATGTAAGGGTTCAAAGGACTCAACTATACATTATTAAACTAAAAGCGAAGCTGAGTATTTTAAAGTTGTGTCTTTTTGTGACATTTTTATTTTAATTGCTCGTTTTTCTACTGTGGAATTTCGATCACACAGTCCCTGGGTTAAAAACTGTAGGTTTATAAAATTTCTTGCAATATACGGACCACGGTCCGGGTATGGGTTTTTATACGGACCGCTCGTTAATCAATCAGAATAAGGATTTGAAAAAGCCATTTATTAAAACCAGTTTTAAGCTCAATCACCTCGTATATGACTATTATGTAGTCATCTACTCGGTGCCTCGTCGGCTGTCAGCACAGATACGACTCGAGTTCGCGGAACTGCTAAATCTTGCAAGTGCCGCACCAGAAACCGAGTGAGTGATAAAAAAAATGAACTGCAAGGAGACGATTTCAACTGCAGCAGCTTTTGAATGCTTAATAATAGTGTAGTATATAATAATAAATTATCTATGTATATTATGTATTTGGTATTTGATTCTACCATTTTAACTTATCATTCTATGATAAGTATATAAATAACAATATAACGCGTGTCACTGATTGGTCGAATCCCGTGTTTGGATCAGGGCGTCTAAACGCGAGAATTTAATTCACGTATTGAAAAAAAACTTGAAAGACTACTCAGTGATGTTTATCATTCACAAACAATTCTTATGGTTACAGTCTTCGCGCGCTTTTCTTCACGCTTGCAACATTCCCCGTGTTTAGATCAGGCTATCCAACACAGAAACCATTAGATAATGTTTAGTGAAGTAAATTATAAATTCATAATAAAATAATTATGAATTTTCCGAAGTAAAAACAGGGATGATGCGACTAAATATGCCTTATATAGGCTATAAATGTTTTCACACTTCCTGCGTACTGGCAATGGCAACTAATAATTATGTGTGATGCATGATATATATTGTAAACTGACATCCACATTGTGTTCCATTTCAGTTCAAGTACCAAGCCAGCTAGGCTTGAGTCGGACAAATCACTCATAGAACAACGAGCTGGTAACGCACCATTCTATATCGACCAAAGTTATCCTCGCCGAATTTATTTCCTTTCTCATCGCCACATGGAATACTGGATGGATATAACTGCAATTTTCGTATGGCTTTTGAAGGAATCGTGATGAAATGGTCTCGTAAATTTATCATCTCTTTGAATTAAGAAAGCACGGCAATTTTTCCTGCAGTAGAGCA